>NC_064645.1:577317387-577620418 GCF_023864345.2 Schistocerca serialis cubense | reverse complement strand
AAGTGGACGTGAAGGATGCACACCATAGCAACTTCCCTCCTCTACCCTTGTGAATCGAAATGCCAAAGTGGCTACAACAAAGTATGTAAAAGTGGAAGTGTTATGATTTGTGAAATTCTCTTGCAGGTGTAGAAAAGACTGCCAACATTTCATTGTTTATTTATGTAACAAGAATAATCATGTAATTTTCTTTGTACCTATGTATGTAAAAATATCTACAGACAGCTTAATAGGTTTAAGAGTTTCACCTAATTAAGTGAAACTTGGGCCAAACATTTTCATAATTTTACATGTTTATGTGTTTATGGATATATGTATGCCAAATTGTTTCATTGATTTTCGAAACTACTTAAAATTTTGAGTGATTTTCTAGGCAGCATCATGCCATCCATTTAATACCTGTTTCATGAATAATTTAATATGCAAGGCATTAGTGTCATGAATTCTGCAGGCTTGCTATTTATGTATTTTATAGATGTTCTTATCAGTTTCACAATTTTGCGTAAGAGGCAGTGAACATGCCAGCAATCTAAATAATTGGAGTAGGTAATAAGTTTTCTTTTAATATTTCTAAATGTTTAAATTTCAATTTTTCCATTTTTGTAGGAGTTAAGCTGTACTCTTACTTCCCCTTTTGTAATTAATATTTTCATTTACATTTTAAAAAAATTAAGTAGAGGGCTATGTAGGGAAGCAGCCTACTCATGACATATAGAATTCGTATGCTTTCCACTGTGTGCCAGACTAGTCCGCTCTAACCAGCTATGACATCACAAATGTTGCACAGTACCTTAAATGTAAAGTAAATCATCTGAAAAGTTAATAGCATGTCAGGAGTGATGCTAAAATAATAATGTGTTAAGTTTTAGTTTAGTAACTTTAATAGTTTTCGAAATTTGGACGTTTTACGTAAAAATCATCGGCGCAACAGGAAGGAGCTAGAAACTTCAAAATTTATATTCAGATTCCTTTTTCATTGTAATTTAATGAAAACAGCATGCTGCATCTCACAAAGTAATATTTTGGTTGAAACTCATGATTTTCTGTTTTTGTGACCTAAAAATCCGAAAGCAAGCTTACAACTGGGGAGATATCACATATGGGGCTCTTCAAGGCTCTATGTTCTTCTTCACCTATGTAAATGATCTTCTGTCTAATATCTTCATCTACATGTATATCTACATAGATACTCTTCAAGGTACCATATGGTATGTGGTGGAGGGTACCCTTTACCATTAATAGTCATTTTCTTTCATGTTCCACTCGCAAATGGAATGAGGGAAAAACAATTGTCTATGTGCCTCTGTATGAGCTCTGATTTATCGTATCATAACTTTATGCTCCTTACACGCAGTATATATTGGGGACAGTAGAATAGTTTGGCAGTCAGCTTTAAATGCCACTTCCCCAAATTTTCTCAATAGTGTTTCTCGAAAATACCGCCGTCTACCCTCCAGGGATTCTCATTTGAGTTCCTAAAGCATCTCTGTATCACTGACATGTTGTTCAAACCTAACAGCAACAAATCAAGCCCACCTGTGGAATGGTTCAATGTCTTCCTTCAACCTGACCTGGTAAGGATCCCAGACACTCGAGCAGTACTCAAGAATAGGTCACACCAGGATCCTACATGCATAATCCTTTACGGGTGAACCACTCTTTCCTAAAATTCTCCCAATAAACCAAAGTTGACCATTCACGTTCCCTACCACAGGTGTCACATGCTCACTCCATTTTATATCACTTTGCAATGTTACACACAGACATTTAAACAACTTGACTGTGTCAATCAGGACGCTAGTAATATAGCATCTGAACATCACAGGTTTGTTTTTCCTATTCACCCACATTAACTTACCTTTTTTCACATTTAGAGGTAGCTGCCATTCATCACACCAACTGGAAATTTTGTGTAAGTTGCCTTGTATCTTCCTACAGTCACTCAACTTCAACACCTTATGATACACCATGGAATCATCAGCAAACAACCGCAGACTGTTGCTCACCCTGCCTGCCAAATCATTTATGTGTTTAGAGAACAGTTTTCCAATCACACTTCCCTGGGGCACTCTTGACAATACCCTTGTCTCTGATGAACACTCGCCATTGAGGACAACACACTGAGCCACTCACATATCTGAGAACTTATTCCGTATGCTTGTACCTTGGTTAAAAGCCTGCAATGGGGCTGTGTGTCAAATTCTTTCTGGAAATCTAGAAATATGAAATCTGCCTCTGGCTCTTCATCCATTGTTCACAGTATATAATGCGAGAAAATGGGGAGCTGAGTTTTGCACAAGTGATACTTTATAAAACCATGGTGATTAATAGACATAAGCTTCTCAATCTCAAGAAAGCTTATTAATATCCAACTGAGAGTATGTTCAAGGATTCTGCAGCAAACCGAAGTTAGGGATATTGGTCTGTAATTTTTGTGGGTCCTTTGTTTTACCTTTCTTATATATGGGAATCGCCTGTGCTTTTTCCTGTCACATCTAAATTTATGTGCTGTTGACCATAGACTTTCTTTGAATGACTCTAGAACTGTGACAGCAGAACTGGGTGGCTGGTAAATACATTCAAAATTAGCTTGGTTTCATCTACACCTGTTATATGTGACCAGATAACGTCACTGTCACACTCAACTTGGACCTCAATAGAGACAATATTTTTCTCAACTGTATTGAATACTCCCCTCCTATGGCCTCTAACCTATCTTTTCAATATACTCTCCATGACTCACTAAATATCTCAGAGCTTTCCACTTTGGGTTTCAGCCAGTTCTCAGTCCCAAGAATAGTTTGAGTGTGAGACCTTTCCTGGAGAGCAGCAAATTCAGGAATTTTATTGCAAATACTTCTACAGTTTACTGATAAAATTATGACAGCCAAAGTGTCTTTTTTCAGAATGCAGTTTATTGTCTTTCCTTACTGTATATCGACTGACAAATATTTGTCAGAGCATCTCGAAATACTGCCTAGCCTAAAAAACCCTCATGTTCACTCCACAAGCACTCTGCTATCAGAGCAGCTGCTTCCTTTGTGTAGTGTACCCATGACCTCTCAAGGGGAGTCTTACAAATCCCCATGTGATAATGTAAGTCTAGAAACTTGCAGCCCATACCATCACTCACCCTTGGTTGAGACTCTGCCTTTGGCTCCAAACCAGAGGACCCTGATCAACTCTCTGAGCAGTGCTGCAAATTGCAAACTCTACTTGCACTGCACAGGTCTTCGCCACTTCTGCCAGATTCCTGTACAACCTGGGGATGGCCTCAGAACCCACACTACAGGTGTCGTTGGTGCCAATGCGAGCCACAGCTTGCAGATAACTGCACCCTGCATACTTGCTAGCTGCAAGCCAGGCTGCCTCCAGAACCTCAGATGACACCTCTGAACAGACATACCAAGTGCACTTCGCCTTTCTTTCCAGCCTGAACACTATATGCCTATGAGGCTCCTAATGAGCCTAATGTTGGAGCTCGCAATAACTAGTAAACCCCTCCTCCTCATGTGCCTGCTTGGACCCTGCTGTAGAAGTGGCCATTCTGTACACTCAGTGGGTGAATGGGTGAGGCAAAGTGCCAGTCTTAACATTGGCCCTCCATCTCAAGTGACACGAATGCGTTACTACTCGCCACTCACCCCACTGTGAGGGTGATTCAACCATGTCAGATGCATTAGGAGCTGCCTCTGAAGCAAAGTCTGTGGGTAAAGCAATCGACACCTGAGGTGTCCCATGCAATGCTACAGATTCTCCACCACTGCCACACCCTGAGGCAGCAGCCTGAAGGTGACTGACCACAGCCAAAAGTGCATACAGCTGTTCGCGAACTGCAACCATCTCCTCCTGAGTCTACATACAGCATACACACATCATACCCATCCTATAATTTAACAAATATACTATGAGTGAAACACAGAAAAAGATACACACTTAACTTGCTGCTCTGTAGTCATGTATCAGCTGACAGCTGGAGCTCGACAAACTGGCTTACTGAATGAATGGACAGTTGCTTTCACAACAAAAGAAATGAGAAACTACTGTGCAATAGAGTGAATGAATTTATACTTACAAAAACATGATATTAAACCTCTTAAACAGAAAAGCTCACATGAATTTTAATAAATATCCTAAGGAAAAACACAGGAAAAGATAAACACTTAACTTGCCACTCTGTAGTGATATTTCAAATGAGAGGTGGAGGCTGATTTAAAACAAGCATAATTAGTTTTTTTGCTTATAATACTAGTATTGTAATCCAAGCATACATACAGAAACAGAAAAAAATATAAACAAAATTCATAAAATTATTATTGACTGGTTTTCTGTGAATGGTTTCACCTTCAATGTAAAAGACACAATATATTTATGTATGCAAGTCGTGGGTTACTACACCAGTGATAAGTGTGACACATGGTGGGGAAATAATATGTAGAGTAGAATCTTCAATGTTCTTGGGTATTCATGTTGTTGTTATTGTGGTCTTCAGTCCTGAGACTGGTTTAATGCAGCTCTCCATGCTACTCTATCCTGTGCAAGCCTCTTCATCTCCCAGTACCTGCTGCAGCCTACATCCTTCTGAATCTGCTTAGTGTATTCATCTCTTGGTCTCCCTCTACGATTTTTACCCTCCATGCTGCCCTCCAGTACTAAATTGGTGATCCCTTGATGCCTCAGAACATATCCTACCAACTGATCCCTTCTTCTAGTCAAGTTGTGCCACAAACTCCTCTTCTCCCCAATTCTATTCAGTACCTTCTCATTAGTTATGTGATCTACCCATCTAATCTTCAGCATTCTTCTGTAGCACCACATTTTGAAAGATTCTATTCTCTTCTTGTCTAAACTATTTATCGTCCATGTTTCACTTCCATACATGGTTACACTCCATACAAATACTTTCAGAAATGACTTCCTGACACTTAAATCAATACTCGATGTTAACAAATTTCTCTTCTTCAGAAATGCTTTCCTTGCCATTGCCAGTCTACATTTTATATCCTCTCTACTTCGACCATCATCAGTTATTTTGCTCCCCAAATAGCAAAACTCCTTTACTACTTTAAGTGTGTCATTTCCTAATCTAATTCCCTCAGCATCACCCGACTTAATTCGACTACATTCCATTATCCTCGTTTTGCTTTTGTTGATGTTCATCTTATACCCTCCTTTCAGGACACTGTCCATTCCCTTCAACTGCTCTTCCAAGTCCTTTGCTGTCTCTGACAGAATTACAATGTCGTCGGCGAACCTCAAAGTTTTTATTTCTTCTCCATGGATTTTAATACCTACTCCGAACTTTTATTTCGTTTCCTTTACCGCTTGCTCAATATACAGATTGAATAATGTCAGGGACAGGCTACAACCCTGTTTCACTCCCTTCCCAACCAGTGCTTCCCTTTCATGCCCCTCGACTCTTATAACTGCCATCTGGTTTCTGTACAAATTGTAAATAGCCTTTCGCTCCCTGTATTTTACCCCTGCCACCTTCAGAATTTGAAAGAGAGTATTTCAGTCAACATTGTCAAAAGCTTTCTCTAAGTCTACAAATGCTAGAAATGTAGGTTTGCCTTTCCTTAATCTTTCTTCTAAGATAAGTTGTAGGTTCAGTATTGCCTCACATGTTCCAACATTTCTACGGAATCCAAACTGATCTTCCCCGAGGTCGGCTTCTCCCAGTTTTTCCATTCGTCTGTAAAGAATTCGTGTTAGTATTTTGCAGCTGTGACTTATTAAACTGATAGTTCAGTAATTTTCACATCTGTCAACACCTACTTTCTTTGGGATTGGAATTATTACATTCTCCTTGAAGTCTGAGGGAATTTCGCCTGTCTCATACATCTTGCTTACCAGATGGTAGAGTTTTGTCAGGACTGGTTCTCTCAAGGCTGTCAGTAGTTTTAATGGAATGTTGTCTACTCCCGGGGCCTTGTTTCAACTCAGGTCTTTCAGTGTTCTGTCAAACTCTTCACGCAGTATCATATCTCCTATTTCATCTTCATTTACCTCCTCTTCCATTTCCATAATATTGTCCTCAAGAACATCGCCCCTGTATAGACCCTCTATATACTCCTTCCACCTTTCTGCTTTCCTTTCTTTGCTTAGAACTGGGTTTCCATCTGAGATCTTGATATTCATGCAAGTGGTTCTCTTTTCTCCAAAGGTCTCTTTAACTTCCCTTAGGCAGTATCTATCTTACCCCTCATGAGATAAGCCGCTATATCCTTACATTTGTCCTCTAGCCATCCCTGCTTAGCCATTTTGCACTTCCTGTTGATCTCATTTTTGAGACGTTTGTATTCCTTTTTGCGTGCTTCACTTGCTACATTTTTGACATATTTTTCATATTTTCGATCGATAATGTCATATAGAACAGGGTTCTGGGGTCTCATCTTTAAGGAAGAAAGTCTTCAGTGCTCAAAAACATGCTGTAAGAATAATATGTAGTGCTCAACCATGATCATCCTGTAGACATCTGTTTAAGGAGTTGGGCACTGTGACTACTGCTTCACAGTAAATTTATTCCCTCATGACTTTTTTTGTAAATTCACTAAACTCCATATAAGATAATATCCCAATCCATCCTGTATAGTTTTCACTCTGAACTACATGTTACAAATTATCCAGAGAGTTAAATGTCCTGATCAAGATCAAAACTAAATTCAAACCTAGTCATGGTATCCTAAATTCAGTTGACTTAGTGAACAAGTTAAGGGGCTCCGGAACGCCCTATACTTGCAATGTTAAAATAACGCTTATAAATTACATCTTTCCTCACAAAGTATTTGAGGTAGGAAGTTGAACTTTTTACAGATTATTTATTGGAATATGGGCTACAACTTAACACAGGGATTTTACAAAATTTTAGTTCAGTTATTAAAGATTTTCTTCAGTTGCAGTTACTGCAACACTGTTCCAAAAGGTGGTCATGTATGAACACTTATCACATTTCAGTTGTATTTCACTAGCAAGTCCTACGTGCTTTATTATGGAGAGTTCCAGACCAACTTCACTACAATGAATACATCTTACACAGTTTGAAAAAATTCCTTTGAGAACCGACATATCAAATATTTCATTCACATCCGATTCGCCCATAAAACATTCATAGTTTTCACTCATTGAACCAAGCTTCTTCTGTGAAGTATTTTCTTTCCCACTTTGACTGCTATGGACAGGTGTACTTGAGAGGTTAGGTTCACTCACTTGGTTATCGTCTTTATTGTTTACAGTAATAACACATACCTTTGGCTTTCCAACATTTCTCCTTTTCTTAAAAGCCTTCAGAGGATTTCTAATAACTTTACTTTTACTCATTATTATACTTCAACAAAACAGAGACTCAAGAAACAGAATTAATTACGAATATTTTCGGGATAACAACAGAGTAAATAAACATGAAACAATCGACAATCACACCAGCGATATATATTGAACCATCACAGGTTAGCCACAACACATACTTTATCTCACATCACTAAAATGTACCTGATGAACACGGACGCTAATAATAACACCATTTGACAGCAGTTTAACAGCGCCACAGTGGGTCACGCCCATGTAGAACACATTTCAAAAAAAATTTAAAAATGGTTGTAGTCTTCGGAATTGAATAAATTATATATCTATTAAAAGGTAATAGTCTGCAGATTCAGAAAACTCAAAAAAGTAAAAATTGAACTTTTCATGATTTTGAGCCTTTCCGGAGCCCCTTAAAAGACATGCAACCCCACAGGTTTTATATTCCAATAATCAATACCAGTTTTAACAAATATACATGACCCTCCATCACTCGATGTAATTCTAGAGAATGATTATGAAAGATTGAAGTCTGCAAGTTTTGTGATTGACATTGCATCTTTAGGCAGCCAGTGTTCAGTTAAACACATTACAGAAGCATTTTTAACTCATCAGTAAATAAATTTTCAAGATCACTTAATTTGTTTAGCAATGATTGGACATTTTGATGAATGAGCATGAAATTAAAAGATTTGTTGGACTTTGGCATATTTAATTGATCACTTACCTTTATCTTGTCAACAAAAATCATTCAGGTGTACTGGAAGTACTGGTTTTCTTTTCCCTACTGCACTTATTCTTCTGTTATCATCTGCTGCAGAATTTTCTTCTGTGTCTAGTGCCCCTGTTAGTTGTTAAGCTGCTCCAGTTGTTGATTCTGCTGCTGATGCTACTGTTCATGATTTTGCTGCTGGTGTTACAGCTGGGTCTGCAATTGGTGGAGCTGTTACTGCATTCATTGTTTCTGCTGTGACTAAATATTGGAGGCATCTTGATTCTTCTTTTGTTGTTGCTGATGTTGGTGAGTGAGGTCTTGCTGGCGTTGTTTCCTTCAAATATTTGGGGGGATTGGGGGGGGGGGGGGGGGAGGGCAATCCAGGACGATTTTGCTTTTGAGTGTTTGATGCCTCTAGTTGATAATTTCTTTAATTTCTCCTCAAGGAAGTGTGTTGGGTCCCTTGTGGTTCATGTCGCATATTAATGACCTGACAGATTTTGCAGATGAGGCAGTTATCTGTAACAAAGCATCATCTGAAAAAACTCCACAATGTGTAGTCAGCTCTTCATAAGATCTGAAAGTGGTACAAAGATTGGCAATTTGCTTTAAATGTTTGGAAATATAAAATTGTGACCTTCACGAAATGCTACAACATAGTCTCCTATGGTTATAATATCAGTGTCGCAATTGAAATCGGCAATCTCATACAAATACGTGAGTGTAGCAACTTGTATGGGTATGAAATGAAGTAACCAGATAAGACCAGGTGTAGAGCAAGCATGTGGCACATATTTTATAGGATGTCAGAAAAATGTGATCAGTCTTGAAGGAGAGTGTGTGAAGGGGAGTGTTTAAAAAACACTCTTGCAACTCATTCCAGAATATTGCTCATGTGTGTGGAACCCATACAAAATAGAACTAACAGAATACATTGAGCATACAGCAAGAAGGGTGGCCTGAATGTTCACAGATTTATTTGTCTCATGGGAGAGTGTCAGGAAGATGCTGAAAAACCAGAATTGGCTGTCACTAGAAGATGAACTACAACCAACTTGTAAAAGCCTATGTACAACGTAGAACCAGTATTAAGTACGGAATATGCCACAACTCTCTCCGTATTGCTCTGTAGGTATTGCAAAGAGAGTAACAGACTAATAACAGTGTGCACAAGTTGTATAAGCAATCATTCCTCCATCATTCCATATGCAAATAGAAAAAGAAGAAACTATAATATGTGATACAATAGGAAATACCCATCCAAATTATAGTGGTTTAAAGAGTATAAATGTGTATTAATGTTATGGCATTAATGCAGTTCAGTTGTGTAGATTGATGGTGAACATCTACTATTAATAAACATGTATGACAAAAAGATTTCACTAACACTCCACAGATATTTTAACTTTATTTGCCAACTTGTGACTTCTATCCTGAGAAATGTAACAATATTATGAAAAGGAAAATTGACACTCATCATGTACTGGAGATGCTGAGTCACAGATAGGCACAACAAAAAGACTGTCACAAATAAAACTTTCAGCCACTAAGGCATTTGTCAGGTAACTGTAGCCACACTGCAAGCAGTAGCACCAGTGCATGATGGGAGTGGCAACTGATTGGGGGCAAGGAGGAGGCTGGGGTGGGGAGGAGGAGGGATAGTAGGGTAAGGGTGACAGACAGAGCAGTGCTGCTGGGGAATGCGCAGGGACAAGATGGAGAGAGGACAGGGCAGCTATATGCAGCCAGGAGGTTAGATGAAGGGCAATGGAGAGTTGGGGAGGGGCAGGGGTAGCGGAAAAGAAGAGAAGTAAAAAGACTGGGTGCAATGGTGGAATGAGGGCTGTGTGTAGAGCTGGAATGGGAACAAGGAGGCTGGATGGGTGAGGACAGTGACTAACAAAGGTTGAGGCCAGGAGAGTTATGGGAGTGTAGGATATATTGCAAGGAAAATTCTCACCTGCATAATTCAGAAAAGCTGGTGTTGGTGGGAAGGATCCATACAACACAGGCTGTGAAGCAATCATGAAAATGAAGGATGTCATGTTTGTCAGCACGCTCAGCAACCAGGTGGTCCACTCATTTCTTGGTTACAGTTTGTCGGGGGCAATTCATGCAGACAGACAGCTTGTTGGTTGTAACGTCCACATAGAGTGCAGCACAGTGGTTGCAGCTTAGCTTGTAGATCACATGACTGGTTTCACAGATAGCCCTGCCTTTGCTGGAATAGGTGATGTTCCTGACCAGACTGGAGTGGTGGGAGGATGTATAGTGTTGTGGCCACATGTAGTAAGCGTTGCTTCACGCGGTGGAGAATGGCAAAACAGAGGCAGCCGGCGATCATGGCATTGCGAAGTAGGCACGGCCCAGATAGCCTTGCTGACAGTTGCAGTCTACCAACTGGCTGACGCAAGGATGCCCGCAGACAGAGCGCCGAGCGAAGCCTGGATAGTGCTGAGTAAGGCCAGCACGCTAAGTTACGCTGCAATATACTGCGGGAGTAATAACAAGAAGCTGCCACTGAGGGTAAAAAATGCCCTCCTGCTGGATATAAATAGTGGTACAATAGGAAATACCCATCCAAATTATAGTGGTTTAAAGAGTATAAATGTGTATTAATGTTATGGCATTAATGCAGTTCAGTTGTGTAGATTGATGGTGAACATCTACTATTAATAAACATGTATGACAAAAAGATTTCACTAACACTCCACAGATATTTTAACTTTATTTGCCAACTTGTGACTTCTATCCTGAGAAATGTAACAATATTATGAAAAGGAAAATTGCCACTCATCATGTAGTGGAGATGCTGAGTCACAGATAGGCACAACAAAAAGACTGTCACAAATAAAACTTTCAGCCACTAAGGCATTTGTCAGGTAACTGTAGCCACACTGCAAGCAGTAGCACCAGTGCATGATGGGAGTGGCAACTGATTGGGGGCAAGGAGGAGGCTGGGGTGGGGAGGAGGAGGGATAGTAGGGTAAGGGTGACAGACAGAGCAGTGCTGCTGGGGAATGCGCAGGGTCAAGATGGAGAGAGGACAGGGCAGCTATATGCAGCCAGGAGGTTAGATGAAGGGCAATGGAGAGTTGGGGAGGGGCAGGGGTAGCGGAAAAGAAGAGAAGTAAAAAGACTGGGTGCAATGGTGGAATGAGGGCTGTGTGTAGAGCTGGAATGGGAACAAGGAGGCTGGATGGGTGAGGACAGTGACTAACAAAGGTTGAGGCCAGGAGGGTTATGGGAGTGTAGGATATATTGCAAGGAAAATTCTCACCTGCATAATTCAGAAAAGCTGGTGTTGGTGGGAAGGATCCATACAACACAGGCTGTGAAGCAATCATGAAAATGAAGGATGTCATGTTTGTCAGCACGCTCAGCAACCAGGTGGTCCACTCATTTCTTGGTTACAGTTTGTCGGGGGCAATTCATGCAGACAGACAGCTTGTTGGTTGTAACGTCCACATAGAATGCAGCACAGTGGTTGCAGCTTAGCTTGTAGATCACATGACTGGTTTCACAGATAGCCCTGCCTTTGCTGGAATAGGTGATGTTCCTGACCAGACTGGAGTGGTGGGAGGATGTATAGTGTTGTGGCCACATGTAGTAAGCGTTGCTTCACACAGTGGAGAATGGCAAAACAGAGGCAGCCGGCGATCATGGCATTCCGAAGTAGGCACGGCACAGATAGCCTTGCTGACAGTTGCAGTCTACCAACTGGCTGACACAAGGATGCCCGCAGACAGAGCGCCGAGCGAAGCCTGGATAGTGCTGAGTAAGGGAAGTGAGGCCAGCACGCTAAGTTATGCTGCAATATACTGCGGGAGTAATAA
Organism: Schistocerca serialis cubense; assembly: GCF_023864345.2. Classification (NCBI taxonomy): domain Eukaryota; kingdom Metazoa; phylum Arthropoda; class Insecta; order Orthoptera; family Acrididae; genus Schistocerca; species Schistocerca serialis. The sequence continues at coordinate 577,608,565 of NC_064645.1, read as the reverse complement.
CAAGAAGCTGCCACTGAGGGTAAAAAATGCCGTCCTGCTGGATATAAATAGTGGAGCGCAGGCAGCAACGCACAGAAGCCATTAGGAAGCAGTTCAGATCTGAGGACGGACGTGGTCCGTGTCCGAATGTTCAATCTTTATAGGTGATGATTCCGGAAGTCTATTCCAGCTCACAGGAGTCATCCGTTTGCCGCCAGATGTCAACTTCAGCTCAGGGGGTCGGCCTGAGCCCAGTCGGCACCATAGCTGACTAACTACAGCGAGAACTTCCAGCAGGACTGGCCGCAGTGTGGTCTTGGGCACAGGCACTGCTGGGGACTGACGCCCGGACTCCACGGCACCCCGGCCCCACAGCGCGTGGTCTGTCCATGACGGGAGTTTGTGGACATCGTGACTGATGGCTTCCCAGCCACTGGTGCAGTAGGCGGTGGCAGCTAACCTCACGGCGACAAGGCTCCGTGGGGGTGCCATACTGGGTTGCCGAGCGGCGATGAGTTCATCTCAACCACAGGACATCCTGACTTCAGCCGAGCACTGGTGGCGCGCGTTGCGTGCATTGTCAGAGAATCTACACAGCAGCAGCCAGGTGGAAGAATCCGCAGGGCTGGGCAGTGACGACAAGGGAGAAATTGTAAAGAAAGCTCAATAAATAATTTCAAAACTCCACGCCGTCTCAGTCTTTGGTGCAGCCACTGTGTCTGCTGCTAACAAGTACTGCAGAAGTCATAACAAGTAGCAAATGGCCATAACAAGTACTGCAGAAGTCGTAACAAGTGCCATCTGACATAACAATAGGACAGGTCTTGCATCTAGGTCTATTAAAGGGGCATGAGCCATGAGATAAGGGATGGACGAGGATATTGTGTAGGTTCGGTGGATGGCGGAATACCACTGTGGGAGGGGTGGTAAGGATAGTGGGCAGGACATTTCTCTTTTCAGGAGATGATGAGAGGTAGTCAAAACCCTGGTGGAGAATGTAATTCAGTTGCTCCAGGCTTGGATGGTACTTAGTTATGAGGGGAATACTCCTCTCTGGCAGGAGGGTGGGGCTTCTGGAGGTGGTGGGTGACTGGAAAGATGAGGCACAGGAAATTTGTTTTTGTACAATTACCTCTGAGAAATCTGGTGCCAGTTCTGTCTTCAGCAGTGCTGTTCCATCAAATTCAAATTGACCTCTTGGGGAGGTTCCCATGGTTGACAAATGGGAATCAATGAGTAATAATGTGCACTGACTATGATGCTCTCACCAAAACTGTGCTGACCGCCAATGCCCTGGAAATTGCAAAATTCCTTGTAGCAGACATCATTTACAAGCATGAAGTAACCTGTGTGACAATTTCTGTTCATGGAAAAGTTTTCCAATCGAGACAAGCTTCAGAGGTGATTTCACACTGGGATATCACCCACAGGATGACAATTGCCTACCATCAACAGACAAATGGTCTCACAAAACTTTTTAATTAGACATTGTAAGATATGCTCTCAATGTGCTTTGATGTCAAACAGAAGACTGATATACAATATTGCCTCTTGTGACATTCACATACAACCTAGTCAAGCAAGACACTGCAGGCATCACACTATTATTTCTGCTCCATGGTCATGAGGTCAGAATAACAATGGATATTCTGTTCCTGTTTCAACAACTACATGAAATTCCTCATAACCATGCTGAAGAAGCAAGGTAGCTGGTTCGCATACAGACTCTGGATGCCCCGGAGAAAGGCTAGGAGCACTACACTGAGGTGACAAAATCCATGGGATAGCAATATTCATGTGTACAGATGGTGATAGTATCATGTGCATAAAGTATAAATTGTCAGTGCATTGGTGGAGCTGTCATTTGTATTTGAGTGATTCGTGTGAAAAGGTTTCAAACATGATTATGACCTCATGATAGGAATTAACAGACTTTGAACATGGAATGGTACTTGGAGCTGGACGCATGAAACATTCCAGTTTGGAAATCATTAGGAAATTCAGTATTCCAAGATGCATAGTATCAAGGATGTACTGAGAATACCAAATTTCAGGCACCACCTCTCACCACGGGCAATGCATTGGCCAACAGCCTTCATTTAACAACTGAGAGCAGCAGTGTGTGCGTAAAATTGTCAGTGCTAAAATACAAGCAAAAATGTTTGAAATAAACACTGAAATCAATGTTGGATGGGTGATGAATGTATCCTTTAGGGCAATGTGGTGAAATTTGATGTTAATAGGCTATGGCAGCAGACGACTGACGGGAGAGCCTTTGGTAACAGCATGAAATTGCCTGCAGCACCTCTCCTGGGCTCATCACCATATCAATAGGACCCTATACAGCTGGAAAACTGTGGCCTGGTCAGATGAGTTCCAATTTCATTTGGTAAGAGCTGATGGTAAGCTTCAACTGTGGTACAGACTCGTGAAGCTCTGGAGCCAAGTTGTTAACAAAGCACTGTGCAAGCTGGTGGTGGCTCCATAATGGCGTGGGCTGTGTTTACATGGAATGATTTGGGTTCTCTGGTCCAACTGAACCAATCACTGACTGGAAATGTTTATTGTTGGCAACTTGAAGACGATTTGCAGCCATTCATGTACTACATGTTCCCAAATAATGATGGAATTTTTATGGATGACAATGTGACATGTCGTCAGGTCACAATAGACTATTTTCCTGTGTTAAAAATATGGTTCGGATTGTTGTTCTTGTGATTGATTATAACACTGAAATAGCATTTACAGTCAATATTCTCGCAAAATATCTATTATTTTTATGTAATTAAAGCAAAAAATATCAAGGTCTGGTCATGTGATTGAAAATGCTCTGTTATTCACTGATGCTCTGGCTATGTCAAAGACTAGGAGCAAGATGAAGCTATACATGTGTTATAGGAGCATCAGCCAAAGTTATGAGGTTTTTTACATAATTTTTCTGCAATCTGAAGTAACAATAGAAAGGAATATTGTGAACGCTGATAGTGGAAGCCTTGCAGAAGTTGATGTGTTTATGCTCCACCCATTTAGAGTGGCGATACGTGCAACAATGGACATTCTTTTCTTGTTCCCTGGAACATAATTAAACTTGCTCAAAAATAAGGAATTGTAGAACTTTTGGAAATGGATCCATATATTGTAACTTGATTGTCGACTAGCAGCTACGAGCTACAATGCAAAGCATTGTGCTGATTTCCTATGTAGAATACAGTCAGCAGAGTTTCTGCTTACAGCAAGCATTTGGTGGTGTAATGGATAGCACATCTGACTGCAAATGGAGTGGTCGATATTCAAATACTGGAAGAGTCATATTTTTTAAAAAGTTTTACATGAAATATGAAAATTACATTAGCAAAAACTGACTGCAGCAGTTCTTTCGACTGCAGGATGTATTATATATAGCTTCACATTAGTCTTAGTCTGAGAAATAAAAACAGAGAATAAGTGCATTTACTGTGTGAACAAAGAATTTCTATTTTGGGAAGCATTGTTAGTAGTGAAGATATCACCAAATACCCACAGTACAATGTGGTATAGGGTGAGATAGAAAGTGTGTACAACATGCAGGTAACACAAACATAAGGGCTGTGATGTTTTTGAGTGTAAACTAATGTTACCATCTGAAGCAGACTTACTTCATCTTTATGTAAGGTGATGAAACTGCAAAGGTTCAAACAATAAGGAGTCTAGCTGTCTAGCTGGACATTATGAAGGTAAAAACATTGTTTCTAATAATGTAAAAAGTGTGGTCACATTAACTACAAAACATCTTTTTGAACATGACGTGTGTGAACAGTGATTGCGAATGTAAGTGCATGTAAACAGCATGGAACACACAATAATATTCTGTTTCTGATTGGTGTGGTGAAGTTTTGTAATTATGATTTGGTTTTCATATGAGAGGGCTGTCAAGTTATTTTACAAATAAGTTAAAATGTTCTTTCAGGTTAGGTTCAAACCAGTGATCTATGGACATCATAAAATATGAGGGTCTACCGCTGTAACAACTGTGCTGATGAGTAATTGGGGTGCGGCTGGGTAAAATGAAAATTTTCAGCAGCAGTTCAATTTTGTTGAATGACACTAACCCTGTTGTAATAGAATGAGAGCACATTTCAAAGGTAAGTTAACATTAACTTTGCAGTGCAACACATTTTTAATAAGTTAGTGAACTTGCGCGTTGATGAGGTGGCAATTTGCCGATACAGTGCAACCACATTTTATGTATCTTCTCATTCTCTAGAATGTGCAAAAGCAACTTTTCAGGAGTTTTCATAGATGTATTTGTACAATATGATCGTACACACCATTTGCAACCCATTTTCCAAAATATAAATTCCAAAACATCACTGTAACAGTAAGCTAGCCAGTGATGTCATAGGCACCAAATGGCTCAAATTGAGCATTTTAGCGGGCTTCCAAATTACTTGAATTTAATTTCCATTTTTATAAAAGAATACTGAAATTCAAGTGGAGAAAAAAGCATGTTAGGAACATAAAATCACATACCAGTAATTAATCATTTAAAACACTTTCCAGAAAACAAATACCCTGTAGTTTATGATTGGTCTGAAAAATATTTTGTACAGTTTGAATGAATGATGTGGCCACCCAGATTGCCTGTCATGACTCTCATTGAACATTTATGTGACAGTTGAGAGGTCAGTTCATGCACAAAACTTGCACCGGTAACACTTGTAACAATTATGGATGGCTATAGAGGCAACGTGGCTCAATATTTCTGCAGGGGACTTCCAGCAACTTGAGTCCATGCCATGTTGAGTTGTTGGGCTATGCTGTACAGAAGGAGATCTGACTCAATATTATGAGGTATCTTATGACTTTTGTCACCTCAGTGTATAATGCGAAGCAGCACTCAGTGAGATACAGGCTGTGAGACTCTGTATGGATTTTTACACCTGTTTAGGAAAGTGGGACTACTGGGAAAGTTATTAAAGTGCTACTCTGGGCATGTCAGACGTGATAAATGAAATTGAGGATTTTGATCCCTCATGAAGAAGACGAAAACATAGATACATCCTCCATCCCCTTGTATGAAGATCTACCACAGCCCAGAGGCTCAGATCGATGGTGGATTGTTCAAGGAAACTGAAGACCCACTTTTCAATTGCAAAGATTTGACAGGAGATGATGTAACATTACAACTATGACCTGAGAATTCACCAGAACCACCATACACATGAAGATTGGGATACAGGGTGCCCTAGTCAGCTCCAGTGAGAACTTCTGGAACGTCACTGTTTCTCCAGGGGAGGGAACAGTGCTGCATGCTGTGGTGCAAGCAGTGTGATGTAGGGATTAGCATAGTTGTTTGGTATGCTGTGGTCACCAGTTCAAACAGGACCAACAGCAATTATTTGTTTTGTAGTTTCTATAATTTTTAGAAGGTTCTTGAAATATCTTGTGTTTGTAATGTTTATGTATTCTGGAATATTTTATGTTTGTATAAATACTAAATATTTGATGTTTGCATAAATGTGTACTGATGTCAATAATAAATGTGTTCCCAATACTAAGTGCAGAACTTCATTGAGAACCCTGCCTTTGGTTTTGGACTTGATTGTAGTTTAGACAGGTCTGTATTTTGAGTAATTAAGTTCGTTCCTGTGTCCATGCACACTTATTATTCAGCATCATGCAGTATATACGTTAATCAGTTTTCTTTTGTGTGTTTGAGTAAAGGTACAGGGAAAGTATACGGCTATTGCTATTGAGTTGCACATTACATTTAATTTCATTATTTTCACCTCAGAATTTCAAATGTGAAATTAATCATTGTTAACTAACAAGAGAATGGTCCAATATGACATGACGAAATCTGCTTTGAAATTTTACGCACAGGAAGAATACACCAAAAGAAATGCACTGTCAAAATTTTAGCTGCTAAGCCACACTGCAACTATTTAAAAAAAAAGTTAAATCACTTATTTTTGCCACATGAAGAACTGCTTATAACGGCAGTTTGTCAGCCCTACCTACCTAGCATGCAAGATGGTGAATAAGCAGATGCTGCCATGAGAGAATATAGTGCCACATAGTGTGAAGTCCAAAGTGCTAAGACATGAATTTTAAGCACTTAAACCACACCAAAAATGTCTCAGATCTTTTATGTTTTGAATAACATGCAGTTCATATTGGTAGCTAAACTGCTGCAGATGTAATTTTTATGCAAGTGACTAGAGGAGGAAAGAAAATCAAGACAGTGTATGATGTTACATTACAGAAGACTTCCATCAGTTAGAACTTTAATTCGTTGAGATGAAATATTTAATAACAATTCATGTAGCACAGTTCCTACAACAAGTTTTGAATAATGTGTATTTTCCTAACAATGAAGCAGTTCCTTGTTTATTCCCTGTAGTCATCACAAAAATATGAAGTGTCTATTGGATGATGAAAACAAATGTTTTTCTTACACTAGGCACATCTGAAAAGAAAAAAAAGAAAAATTATTCAGTCATGCATTTCACAGATTATTAGTATTATTTAGACAGGACTAGACTGGAGTAAGAAATACTCATGGCCGCTGCTCTGCATATTGTGGTGCATACCAGGAATATTCGATCAAATTCCTGAAGTGTGGTGATGTAAACTGACGGTGCTGAAACATGTGAAGTTTAACAATACTGTTCCACCGATAAACACAAAATGACAAAGAGTTATCAGCAATTATAGTGTCTGATTATTTTCCAAAAAATGCTTACTGCTTAAGTTTAAGTGTTTTCTCCTTCCTTCATTTAACAAAAAAATTTAAAGCTTTGTTTTCTCACTGAAGACTGTTACTGTACATGTTTTCTTTGGGCTTGGAAGGTACTCTATTTTTGTCCTGGACTGTAATTAGTACAATAATCATCATTCCAACCACAATTCATGAAATTTCCAAAGTCATTTTCTGTTTCATTTAATGGTTTCACAATTTCTAATGAAATGTCAGTGTCATTTGAATCAGTGTCCAAGGAATTAACTAATAAATAACTTACATGTAGGTTTTCAGGAAAATTTGGTTATTTTGATTGCATTGATTGCATAACATGTTCTTCTATTTCACCTTTTAAAGGCTGAAAACAATAATTATATTCCACATTACTGTGAAACTCTGGAAACTGCAAAGAGACAGAAAGAAAATTAATTCTGTTTTATATCCATTGTTAATGCTTAATGACATTGCAAAGGCAACTAGTAACTATTATGGATATTACATGAACTGCAAATTTAGGCGAATAGAATCAAAACTACCAATGGGAACTGAATTTCTCTTTACAAATTATGATTGCATTGTGCCATGTTATTTGCTTATCATTGTGCGATCAACCAAGTATATGTGCCTGCTGTGTTGTGCATTCACTGTGCTACGGAGGGGTTCAGATGACCCTGTCTGCCTGGTGAGCAAGGAATTTGGCAAATTTCAACATTTTTTTTAAAAAACACTTGCAGTGTGTCTTAGCACTTAAAATTACAACATTGTGTTTTTTTGTGTATTTTTCCAGTATGAAAATTTACAAGGCAGATTTCAACATGTCTGATTGCACAGTACCCTTGTAAGACACTTCATTTCATTTAGTGTAGAAATGAAATTAGGTCTCCAGTTCATTTACATTGTTTAACATTAGGTCAGTCAAGATGTTATGTTATATATGACACTGAGTGTAATAGGACTTGAGAATTTTATGTTCAAAAGTCTTGAAGTTTTAGTGCAAGGGGAGAAGTCAGGTACTATGTAGTGGAACACAGAAACACTTTTGTCACAGTTTACATCTGTTGCTCAAATTGACTATCAGTGAAGAAGAGAGGAGACCTAGTTTTCAAAAAGTAGGTGATAAAGTAGTAGGGGATGACAAGGAAGCTATTAGTAAAGACATAGAAATAAGATTAGATACCAATACAAGTCTTGATTAGAAAAAGGATATTACTACAGGCATTATTATAGGCAATTTGTGAGCTCACATCCAAGTGAAAGGTGGTTGTATTTAAAATCAATGATGCTGAATCTAAAAGCAGTGGTGTTTAATATAAATTTCATGAGTGAAATCTGGAATAAAGGCCCAAGAGAAACCTTTGAAAGGCATAAGTGAGCATAAACTCGAATGTCTTCTCAAGATCCACCATTGTTTTGTTTTGATGGCTATTTTCAACCATTTTTCTGCTAATCCATCCTCTGACTTCAAGGTCTCTTAGGGTTTATCCCCCCTCCCCCAATTACATTTTCATCAAGCATCAAGCCAACTCAACATTTCTTTCACTGGTAATTCACAGAGTGTCACTAAAACTTTCCCATTACCAGTACAGAAATACAACATTGAATCTCACTTTAGTTGCCATTTAAGACTGTGATTATCGCAGGGACAGTTACTACACACCCTCTTGAGCACTAAGTCATTATCATGCAATCCAGCCATCTGTGCTGAAGGCTTTGTGTTTGGGTCACTAACGTGCACCAATAGTGACAACTCTGTTCACTCAAGTTTTGTCAGTGACAAGAAAAACTGAATACTGTAACTGTAAAAATTAAATACAAAATTTATTTCTGAATTTGATACTTAATCTGAAACTGGTTACTGCAATGAAAAACCACTGAGTTCTTAAAACTGATTTTGTTTCCTGAAGAATTACACAATTTTTGAAACTTCCCTAGACGACTTTAGTAAGATGTGAGAAAAGTGAATTGTCACTTTGATTCATTTTTGTTGTTACTTTTCCTTCCTTGCTGCCTAATTATAAAACCTGCTGTTCTGCATGTATTTTTTACTGTACTAATTCAGTAGTACAAGTGTCATGTGGATAGTTTTTAATTGATTGTCATAGGCTATTGTTTTATAGAGTGCAAATTATATTGTTTGCTACATTGCCTGTGTGGGTTGAGGACCATCCACATTATGGCTTACTTTTGAATGATTTTTGTAACCCTTCTGCATACTGTCCTATCAAGTTGCAGTGAATGAGATATATATGGGCTATTTATGGTCTTGTTCTATTACACTGATGCTGATTGTGATCCACAATAATATCTGTAGAATGAGGTTTGTTTGGAGAAATATCCTCTGGAAGCTAAGTAAAGTTAAGTGGTCTCTTGAGGATGATGATTTAACAAATGAAAACTTAGTAAATTTTTAAATAGTATTCTTGAAGTATGTAAAGGAACTTTACAGCTATATTGCAGTAAAGCATCAAGTAAGATAAAGTGGATCACACCAGGAATAAAAATTTTCAGTTAGAGGAAAAGAAAATCACACAATCAACTGAAGTACAACAAAGATCCTGATTTTGTAAAATATGGTAGAAACTATAAAACTATTTTAAAAAGGTGTGAAAGCTTCAAAATAAATAGAAAATAATACATTCATTCTAGGTAAAAAAAATAAATAAAACAATGTCAGTGTGGTCTGTAGGTAAGTTTGAACTAGATGTCAAAAATTACAGGCAAGACATTTCAAAAATTAAACTTATGGAAAAATCTGTTGTAAATCCAGCTCAAATATCTGAGTACTTGATCAGATTTAGATGTAACAAATTACGAGCAAAAAGTAAATAGTTTTGGATTGAAACCCAATACAGTGAACGTCTTAAAAATGCAATGCAGTCTCGCCAAAGTTGTTGAAAAGATGACTCTGCAGGTTGGGATGGGATACCTACCAAAGTAATTAAAAAAGTTTACAACATAATAGCTTACCCTCTATCTCTCATAATAAACAAATTTTTTGAAGAAGGTTACTTCCCTGATCTTTTAAAATCTTCAGAAGTAAAACCATTTTTAAAAAAGGTTCAGAAGATGGTATGGGAAATTATTGCCCCATTTCTACACTCCCAATCATATCGAAAATATTTGAAAAAATTAAATTTGAACTAAATAAGCCCTCAGCCACAATTTTTAGTCTTTTTGACCAGGTTTCAACACTTCTAACAGGGTCTTCATCAGAATTTAAATATTTAAAGTGGCATGTCATGTATAAATTAAACAAGCCAGAAGGGCTCTAGTCACAAACTTTTTTAAAAGGATACCTACCCCCATGAACCATGGACCTTACTGTTGGTGGGGAGGCTTGCGTGCCTCAGCGATGCAGATGGCCGTACCGTAGGTGCAACGACAACGGAGGGGTATCTGTTGAGAGGCCAGACAAATGTGTGGTTCCTGAAGAGGGGCAGCAGCCTTTTCAGTAGTTGCAGGGGCAACAGTCTGGATGATTGACTGATCTGGCCTTGTAACACTAACCAAAACTGCCTTGCTGTGCTGGTACTGCGAACGGCTGAAAGCAAGGGGAAACTACAGCCGTAATTTTTCCCAAGGACATGCAGCTTTACTGTATGGTTAAATGATGATGGCGTCATCTTGGATAAAATATTCTGGAGGTAAAATAGTCCCTCATTCGGATCTCCGGGCGGGGACTACTCAAGAGGACATCGTTATCAAGAGAAAGAAAACTGGCGTTCTACGGATCGGAGTGTGGAATGTCAGATCCCTTAATCGGGCAGGTAGGTTAGAAAATTTAAAAAGGGAAATAGATAGGTTAAAGTTAGATATAGTGGGAATTAGTGAAGTTTGGTGGCAGGAGGAACAAGACTTTTGGTCAGGTGAACACAGGGTTATAAATACAAAATCAAATAGGGGTAATGCAGGTGTAGGTTTAATAATGAATAAAAAAATAGGAGTGTGAGTAAGCTACTATAAACAGCATAGTGAACGCATTATTGTGGCCAAGATAGACATGAAGCCCACGCCTACTGCAGTAGTACAAGTTTATGTGCCATCTGGCTCTGCAGATGATGAACAAATTGATGAAAAGTATGATGAGATAAAAGAAATTATTCATGTAGTAAAGGCAGACGAAAATTTAATAGTCATGGGTGACTGGAATTCAACAGTAGGAAAAGGGAGAGAAAGAAACATAGTGGGTAAATATGGATTGGGGGAGAGAAATGAAAAAGGAAGCCGTCTGGTAGAATTTTGCACAGAGCATAACCCAACCCACTATTCTTCAGAGGAGCATTTCTCCTGCTCTCATCTGCCCTGTCCCTGTTTCCCACTGAGGTTGGCTACCAAATCTTCCATAGGATTCCTCAGGTTCCCAAGATTTGAACAAATTTATACATAGAGAAAACAACCATACTGAGAACATAAACTATCTGTTACATAAGTTTGAGAATATTAAACTGATGACAAGCTTATATTTAATGTCCTGATTTCAGTGAACTCCACTTGCTCTAGGATCTACAAAATACACAGCGTTTTTGTATAGTGGTAAATGCTATCAGTATTGTGTTGTACTTTTTGGTTTAAATGTATCTGTAGCTGAGTTCATCAGAGTTCTGGAACAAGTTCTAGGTCAGGAATTATCTTCTAAATTAACTATATATATTGAAGAAATTTTGCTTTGCAATTAGAATTTGGATGAACATTGTTACTAAAGGAAGTGATGGACAAATTGAGGTCAGGTGGGATGACATTAAAACTGGAAGAACGTAAATTTGTGGTTAATGAAATGAAATTTTTGAGACTTAATATTACTGAGAAAAGCATATTACCAGATTTTGACAAAAGTAGAACCACTGCCAAGTTTCCAATACCAAAAAATAAAAAAAACTGCAATCCATTTTTGGAATGTAAGGTAAGGATATTATTGAAAGCACTGTAATAGATCGAGTATGATTTGGTTCTGGGACAAGGAATGTCGGGAAGCTTTTGATGTTATAAAAAGTCATTTGTGTTGTTGTAACCTACTATATAGACCAGACTTATCCTTACCATTTTGAATGTCAGGCGATGCTAGTGGTTATGGGCTTGGTACATATCTATTTCAGACAAGAACTGTAAAAGGGGAAGATACATGCAGACAGTTGCCTTCACAAGTAGGATGCTCCAGAAACACAAAAGAACTCAACACTAATTGAGAAGGAAAGATAGCTGTACACTTGGTGTTTACTAAATTCACAAACCTTTTGCCAGGCCATAAAACTATTGTGTACTCAGACCACAAGGCCTTAAGCTATTTAAAAGACTGCAAGCTGTATCACAGTAGGTTGTCAAGGTGGGCCATATTTTTAGAACAGTTTGACTATGAAATTAAGTATGTTAAGGGATCTGAGAATCTAGTTGCAGGACACTGTCTTGATTACCATTAGGAGAAAATATAGTTAACATATTATAATTATAATATTGAGGAAGAAGAAGAAGAGTTGAGGATTATGTATCAGAAAGGGGTGAAAAAAGAGAAGGTAATTAAGACTATCTGTAATGATATTCATAGAAACAGGAATCATGATGACAGTTGGAAACTAGTGAAAAATTGCTTTGGTAAAAGGATAGTGTTAAAGTGGACAAATATTACTAAATATGCAAGAGAATGTATTCAGAAGAGTGAATTTATACTCAGACCATTGGAGATTGTATTGGCCAGAACAGTATACTGATAAACTTATTATATACACTCATGAAAATTATGGACACCTTGGTACTCAGAAATGCTTAAATGTATATTTTTGCAATATGGAAAAAGGGTAAGAAAACAAATATCAGCTTGTGGCAGATACCAATAAGTGAAATTAAGTAACAGGACTTGTCAGGATCAGTTGCAAAACATAATACCTGAGAAACCTATGAGTGTGATAATAATGGAGCAGCAGCCCAAGAGCCTGGTTGCTATTGGTTTAAACCTATATAAAATGGGGCACTCATTTATATTTGTCACAGTGGACAGTTTTCTAAGTATATCAGATTATACCGTGTTAGAAAACTGACAAGTAAAATATTGATTTCAAAAATAGAAAAGGGCTATTTTACACAGGTAGGCCCATTTGAAGCAATGATGTCTGATGATGGATCACAGTCTGTTTCCAAATGGAAAGCATGTATTCAGAGAACAAGAATAGAATACAGTTTAACATCTACTTGCCACACAGCCATGAATCTGGCAGAGAGAGAGAGATTACTGTGTTGGGCAGGACCTAACTGCAGTCATAAACACCCATCCTGTATTGGACGGATAGCTAATTTTGATGATGTGACAAACAGTTAGCAACATCATCCACAGGTCTTTCACCACATGAAATATTATTTGACAAAAAAACCAACTAACCATCATTAGTGAGCTCATTGAATTTCCAGAATGTAAACCTATTTCATGAGAGAGAGAGAAGCTGTTGTGAAATAAGTAATGAAGAAACAAGGCAAAGAAAAATAGAAGATACATGATGCTAGGGTTAAAATTAACACAGTTGAAAACAAGAGAGTTAAGGCCCAAGAGATACCTCTTGAGTTAAAAAAGTTATTTGATGTTCTGAAGCCTTATATTCAGAAAACGTATTGATTGCTTACTTACATAAACTGAGGCCAAAAAAAATTGTTGTTGATCAAAAGGAAAACTTTTCACTGTGGACATTTTTTCATGTGTTTGTTGTAGATGATATTTTGTTTAAGAAAAACGTATTTGAATGCTCCTATATAGTTTTAATTGTTTTCTCTATTTTAATAAAATGTGTAACATGTGTCTTTCCAAGTGCATTTAGCATTTTAGGTCATGGAAACAATGATGAACATTGACACTATTAACCAAGATTGAGAACATTTGCAACTCATGAACAATTGAATTATCTATTAATACTATGTGAAAAGTCAAACAATTCAGTAGAATATGCTATATAATGGTCAGCTAGTACAACAGATTTATACTGTTTTGACATTGTTGAGCAAGGACACAAACATACACTACTGTAAATTAATAGATGATTCAAGGAACTTTTACCCATGAACAAACATAACTGAATATTTACAATATAAGGAAAACATAGATTGCTACTTACCACAAAGATAACATGTTAAGATGCCGGCGAGTACAACTAAAGGCACTTACACGTTATCTTTTGGTCACTGCCTTTGGCAGAAAGGTAAACATATACACATTCATTCACACAAGCAAGCGCACCTCACACTCACATAATTGCCATCTCCAGCAGCTCAAATCAGAATTCTGATCAGAGCTGCTGGAGATGGTGGTCATAAGATTTACTTCCTTCTTCAGTTAATATTTATTACAATTTCAATATTTACTATGTTTTTATGTGAACTACCCTTGTAGTTAGTTACATGTTTTACATTTAATACTGTCTTTTCAAGCTTACAAAGAACTTTTAAGTTGTTTTGTCTCTCATTATTAATAATATTAGTTTTGGGATGCATTTTGCCATTTCATTTGTGTCAGTTCTCCTGTGACACAGCATTGAGCCGCACATTCAAACTTTAGTTAATGTACTGTATTTCATCTGTATTTAAATGCCATGGAAAATTCTTGCACATAAGTTTTATGTACACTTGTAGTTGTTGAGTATCATTTGAATGTATTTAAACTATTGAACTGCACACATAAAAACATTCTCTATAAGTGCTGAATGACGATGTCTATATTGTCACAGACTTTGCATAATACTGTTAAGAAATTTCACCTCACATATTTTTGACATATTTATCTATTAATTCTAATGCTTTCAATTCATTGACTGGATTAGAATGTAAATTGTTGTATCTTGTGTTAGGGAACCTGGTTCTGTGTACTGATGCCAAAAAACATGTTTTAGGGCAAAAGGATGATTAGTTTGTGACATACCTGGTCATAAATCACCTTGTAGTTCATCATGCCAGCGATCATGACAAAAAACTGGCTTTAAATGTGGGTGGGTACAATACTATGTGCATCCACACACTTATGTGGTTTCAGTTTTAACTTCCACAAACGATGGGTCCCTCACTGAATTAGTTATGACCAGTCCATGTCTTAATTACATAATTAAGTCTCATTTGCCAGGTATTCCTGTACTGCACCTTCTAATCATACAACAATAATCACTGTTCAGTATAACCTAACCAACCTACAACAGTCTCACTGTGATGAACAATAAGTGAGGCATTTTTGTATTATATTTAACCAGCAATCATTGTTATTTGTCCTTCTTCACTGTCCATCTTTTTATTCATCACAACATATCATTACACCACTACATTGTTACAGTTCTGATTGACATGGGTACCACTCTCAAAATCTCAGAAGAGACTGATTCCAAAATGGTTTCAGAATCAGTGCTGATATAGCTTTGCAAAAATTGCTACTAAAATTTCTCATTGTTAAATATAACAACAAAAACAATCAATTATTCAAAAAATTTATTAATTGGTTAGATAAAAAATCTGCTCACCAAGCAGTGACAGAACACACATGTAAAAGATGGTTGTAAGTGGCAAGCTTCCAGAGTCAGTGGGTCCTTCTTCAGGCAGAAGGGTTGAAGGGATAGGAAGAAGAGTGAAGTAAAAGGACTGGAGTGGCCAAAGAAAAGGGGTAGATTTTGGGAAAGTCACTCAGAACCGAGGGGCAGGGGAGACTTACTGTACGAGATGAGAAGGAAAGACTGATTGTTGGGGACTGCATCAGACAAGATTCGAAAACCTCAGACCTTGTAAGTGTAAGACAGGGTAATATGCAGACAGAGATTACACTCTTATTAACTCACACATGATGTTTAAACATTAATCTCTATCTGCATATTACCCTGTCTTCCACCTTTAAGCTGCCAGGTTTTAAAATCTCGTCCAATGTAGTTCGCAACAATCAGTCTTTCCTTCTCATCCCATATGGTAAGTCTCCCCCAACCTGCAGCTCTGAGTGACTTTCCTGGAATCTAAGCCTTTTCCCAGACCTCTTCAGTCCTTTTGATTCATCCTTCTTCCTTCCCCTTCAATCCTTCTGCCTAAAGAAAGAGCCACTGGCTCAAAAAGCTTGCCTATTACAACTGTCTTTTATGCATGTGTTCTGCCACCGCTTGGTGAGTCGACCTTTTACCTATACAATTAAATAACATTATTAAATATGTACTTTCAACAATTTTACATCTCATATTAATTAAATAGTGTATGAAAATTGGGTTTTAGTCTGAACTTTGTGTTACAATAAGAGTTTCAATGGAAATAAGCCTTCTTGATGATGAAAACTGCAAAAATAGCTAGATAGACACTGCCATACATAAAAGTTTAATTTTTGAAAATAATTAAGTGCCAACGTTCCTGCCATGTTTTAGAAATTAGCTACATTAATGCTTTAAGGATTCATATTAGTTATTTTCCCAAATTTATTAGTAATATAGTAATTAAATCTGTTTACATTTCTACAATGTGACTGGAATATGTAATAATTAGTGTTAGTTGATTGAACTGTGCTTCATAGTAAAACTAGTTACTTGAAATGGTTCAAATTAATTAGGAAATTATTCTGACTAATGTAATCTAGCATTTGTGGTCTTGACTTATACTCGGAACTAGAGAATGACAGCTCTATCTTATGGCACTTCTCTCATTAACACTGATGATAACTAAGAAGGCAAAAAAATTGTCATTTTCAGATCCAAATAACAAAATAGAATGGGTCTCAGCTTGCTTTGCTACATAGCCCCCTTGTTGAATTGACTAGAAAGATATTGAAAAGAATGACTAGGAAATTCAGTGACCAAAAACAAAGCATGAAGAATACACATAAGCTTATACAAAGGATGATACATATATAGAGAATATTTTTCACAGCAATACAACATACACATTTGACACCAATCTGATTATTAGGACTGGCCATAAAAACCCCAATATAAAGATATACAGATTGGATATTGTGTAGTCACATAAAAGATCACACAAGCTGCATTTGCCACCAGTGAGTCCATACATATATCAGGTCTAAGCAGTAATGGGTGTGGAAATAATTGCTATCCGTGTCCTTGGAGGTGTGCTGTCAGTGCCCTTGGAGGTGTTTCTTCTCCACCGCATTACATGAAAAACAAACAAAATACCCTACTTCAGTACGTGTGTATTTACTCCAGCTAACTACAAGAAAAAAAATTTTAATTCTTATAAAATCCAATGATCATTACCTAATATTAAACACATTTATATACAATTTTCTCACAATGTTAAAATAATTATTCCTCATCTGACTATACTAAGAAAGTGCAATCTGTTCAACAGTAAGAAAAAAATAAAAATAAAATCTGATTCACATTACTTTACTCCTGCTTAAATCTGCCTCAAACTAATTAAACTTGAAAGTCAACCCTCTCAGTTTTATTAGCAAAATTGCCAAAAAAAAAACACCTTTGAACTACCTTTTTTCAATAGTGTCAAATATGGGTTGTGAAACACTTCTGTTTATCCATTCCAACAGTTAATACTTCAATCAATAGAATTTTATTTTTTCAACTCTTAATATGTTCACAAAAACAGACATTCACCCAGCAAGAAATCAAAGTGTGCAGCAGTATAAACTCATCATTCATCACATTATCAAAAATATTAAAATCCTTATCACAATAACATTACATAATTACTAAGTAAATTAAATTAAGGGAATGGAAGACGTTCAAAATTCCTAAATGTCGCCACAAAAGTTGAGCATTGTCAGAATATTCACTTTACTTTTGAATTACTGTTATCAGTAGCAAAATTATTTTCTTCAATTCATCATCACTACCTTAGGCCAATCATTACCCAGAACACAAATAGAAGCCGGACGCTGTGGCCAAGCGGTTCTAGGTGCTTCAGTCCGCGTGACTGCTACGGTCACAGGTTTGAATCCTGCCTCAGGCATGGATGTGTGTGATGTCCTTAGTTTAGTTAGGTTTAAGTAGTTCTAAGTTCTAGGGGACTGATGACCTTAGATGTTAAGTCGCATAGTGCTCAGAGCCATTTAAACCATTTTAACACAAATAGAAGTTACCAGTAGCACGTAAAACCCAAATTTGTAGCGTATAACCAGTACTTCACTAAAATACTGCTCTAATATTCCAGTCACAGTGTAATGAATTACACACATAAATATTACCAGATGTTGCCTAGCTCAAAAGGTTTTTCACTATAACCAAACCAAACATACCTGTGAACACTTACCATTACATTACTCTATCATATCCATTAGTTCCATCATCTACTTTTTATTCTTAACTTGTTGTCTAGGGGAGTGCAGTCTCAAAAATTACACTACTGCAAAGACAGGCTCCACAACCATTAATATCCTAGAACATTTCTCATAAATTTTCATTGGGGGACTGATGACCTTCGCTGTTTAGTCCCCCTTAAACATACCAACAACCACCACCACCATAAATTTTCATTATTTCATCAATGCATCATTATACTTCATTACTACATTAACTAAGAAATAAACAGCTGCTTTGCATCTCAAACGCAAAAAATGAATCTACAGACCAACACTCCACAGTTAACAAGTCCTAATACTGTATGCAAACTTTACCTTCATTACATAACAGAGAAAACACCATTTTCAAAAATCATTACCTCACTGTATTCCATAACACAAGAGTGTTTCAAAATGAACATACCAGTTTTAAGGCATTGTAGCATTTTATTATGTTCAACTTACAATTGCAAATAATACACCAAATGAAAGAGCAACTCAAACAGTTTTGTTAGTATACCTGTGCGCAATGGGAAGAGTATGAAATGACAAAGAGTGTTGAACGAGTGAAAGTCTTTCACGCTTAGCCCCAAGAAATATCCCCATGGAAAGTTTGTGGGCCTCACACACACACACACACACACACACACTAAAGCAAACACAACTTGCACACGTCTGCAGTCTCAGAGAGCTGAAACCACACTGCGAGCAGCAGCACCAGTGCATGATGGGAGTGGCAACTGGGTGGGGGTAAGGAGGAGGCTGGGGCAGGGAGGGGGAGGGATAGTATGTTGGGAGTGACGGACAGTGAATTGTTGCAGTTTAGACGGAGGGCAGGAGAGAAGGTGCAGAGGGGAGAGGGGCTAAGTAGCAGAAAGGAGAGAAATAAAAAAGTTAAAAGACTAGGTGTGGCAGTGAAATGACTGCTTTGTAGTGCTGGAATGGGAACAAGGAGGTGGCTGGATGGGTGAGGACAGTGACTAACGAAGGTTGAGGCCAGGAGGGTTACAGGAATGTAGGATGTATTGCAGGGAAAGTTCCCACCTGCGCAATTCAGAAAAGCTGGTGTTGGTGGGAAGGATCCAAATGGCACAGGCTGTGAAGCAGTCATTGAGATGAGGGATATCGTATTTGGCAGTGTGTTCAGCAACAAAGGGTCCACTTGTTTTTGGCCACAATTTGTTGGTGCCCGTTCATGCTGACAGACAGCTTGTTGGTTGTCATGCCTGCACAGAATGCAACACAGTGGTTGCAGCGTAGATTGTAAGTCACATTGTGGGGCGGCGGGTGGAATAATTGTTATATGTTCCTATTATTTATTTAATGCTGTTGTTTGCCGTTCTCAAAACTGGCTCTCTAACTACAATATTGGCAACCAGAAAGTGATTAGCAAAATGTGAAGCCTGTAATTAGAATTCCTAGTGCCCACTTCATCTGAGAAATACATTTATAGCTCCAGCTTATAGCTCTGAGGAATTAGGAGATTGTCTGGGATTCATAATCAAAAAAACCATTCTCTCTAAAATGTTCACTATATTCTGAAAGTCACTGACCAAAAAGAATCCACACAATCCAACTACCAGAGCAGTTCTGAGTCTAATGTGCTGATGCAACTATAACTGTTCAAATTAAATGTTTAAGTGAATGTTCGCCATAATTTGATGATAATGTTCATCCAATGCCACGCTAAATAATGGTAGAATGTCTGTCCTGCAGCGGCACATGAAAATACGACATACGCAAACTAAGGATAGATCATTAACGTCATCCCAAAATTAACACTTCACTCGAAAACAATTTCATGGTTATGCATATCCCGAGTAACTTATTATTGCATCCGAGGCTGTTTATATCAACGATAACAACGCGACGCGACTCCCGGCACAGGTGGTGCGCTAATCAGCATCTGGAGAGAACTGGGGCCTTCTTTTTCTCGCACAGCTTTCTTACATATAAAGCCACAGTGTGGACGGCTAAGGGAATGCCTGATCAAATCTGCTCTCCCGACTAGCCGCTGGGCTAGTAATGCACCACTTTAAGTTATCGAATAAATCATTGCTTCCTTTGCTGATGGCCTATGAAGCTTTCAATTTAATTGTGCAATCAGCACACAAGTAAGAAATCATAATAAAAGTCTGACGTGGGTAAGTCAAATATTTTGGGCGAGAGAATTAATTTAATTACACTACACACAGTGGACGAGCTCTGAACTTGCTCTTTGGAGATACGCTGTAGCTATAGTTTTATAGTTATTCTGTTGAAACTTCTCACATTTTTATGATTATAGCGGATCTCCCTTCTACTTAAATTTAAACATCCTAGCTTTATATATTCGCCTACTTAATCTAAGACAAAAACTAGAAAATCATGAATTTCAAGTAAAATTTTAATTTGTGAGATCCAGAATACGGTTTCTACTAAATTATTATGCAAAAGGAATCTAAATATAAATTTTTAAGTTTCTAGCTCTCTTCTGCTGTGCCAATGATTTTTAAAGAAAAACGTCCAAATTTCAAAAATGGTTAAAGTTATTGAACTGATATTCAACACATATTGATTTTGTATTACTCCTGACATGCTAGAAATGTTTCAGGTTATTTACTTGATTTTTAAAGTATTGCGCAACATTTAGGACGTCAGAGCTGGCTGGCACACAATGGAAAGACTGACGTGAATTTTATAAAGCGTGAGTAGGCTGCTTCCCTACATCACCCCCTACTTAATTTTTTTGAATGTAAATGAAAAAAAAAAAAAAATTAATTACAAAAAAGGGAAGCAAGAATACAGCTTAACTCCCTATGAAAATTAAAATTGAAATGTAAACATATAGAAATATTAAAAGAAAACTTATTATCTACTTCAATTATTTAAATTGCTGGCATGTTCACTGCCTCTTAAGCAACATTATCACTCAAAATTTAAGCAGAATCAATGAAACACTTTGGCATACATATTGCCTTAGACAGACAAACACATAAAAATATGTATAATTATGAAAATCTTAAATCCATTAAATTGTCTGTAAATATTTTTACATACACAAATTCAAAGAAAATAACACAGTTCTTCATGATACATAAACAGATAATTATATCCTAGCAGTCTTTTCTAAACCTGAAAGAAAATTTCACAAATCATGACAATTTCATTTTTACACACATGGTTGTAGCTGCTTTGGCTGGTGTTCTACGCTTCTATTCACATGGGTAGAGGAGGGGAAGTTGCTATGGTGTGTGTCCGTCACGTTCACTCTAAATTACATGGGGAAAGGGGAGGGGTCACTGTGAGTTGTGTCCAAGTCACTCCACGCTTTCACGCAGCTACCAGGCTGCCATTATCTGGTTTGTCATGCAGTACAAACAAAAAAAGGGCCTCAGACTCAGTTCATTTAAAATCTAAGGGTGGGTCACAATGAAATAGGGATATATATATACATTTTATCTTTCAATATGTTACTGGAAGAAAGTTAACAGAACTTTTTCAATTTTACTCTCGCGGTTACTTAACTGTCATAAAATCGGTAAACAACTGGCTCAAAACGCCGTTAGTCACGTACTAGAGAAAATTTATGTTCAAGGCATACAATCATATATCCTATTTAATCTCAATTTATTATTTCTGGGCCGGAACACTGAACCAATGCTCGGTACATTCCTGACAAATCTGTATTTTACTTACTTAACTGACTCATCTTCGATTACCTTATTCCTAGAGATAGTATGAGTATATTTGATTAGCAGTTGTCTTCTCAGCCTCTTTGTACATGTGAGTAACTTGTGGTAATAGTACTATTACCACAAGGTTCTGAGTGTTCAAAGCACAATATGTTTAGTTGACTACTAAATCCACTCATTGGGTCTCTGCTGCTGTGTCAGTTCCACACCTGCAATTATGTACTTAATTCATCGAAGTGTATTTATGCTGAGCTATAAATAATGTTTCACGTCTGCCATTATGTTACTCAATTATGTTGCTAGTGTATGTACTTATTTAACACTCACTCTATTAACATTTAACGCATAGGATAGCACATTTATTTCATATCTATAGTGTATTGCAGCTGATCAGTTTGCTCATGTTGCAATCCATTTCCACTTGATTGGATGCTGAAACCACAGGTAGTCTCTCTCAACCTACCACTAAAGTGCATTAAGTAATTATGGCCGAGTGTAATGCTAAATTCCTTAAACCTATAGGACACCATGAGCTGCTCGGTCTCATCTAACATAAGTGTACCTATGGTCGCATTCACGCCTCCAACTCATAACCTCAATACGTGTAAGTGTGTCCTGTCACACACTACACCAAATAACGGCCAGCTCCAACCTTATAAATATTTCAAGAACGTGTCCTTCGTGTCTCAACCACAAACACTGTTCAATTCTATTACACAGCCATTCCTTGCTACACAAGGTGAGTTCATTCTTACAACTTATCTGCATATTTTTCGTAACACTAAGCAATCTCTTTTACTATTAATTAGTTAGCTCTACAGCATACAATAGGTTTCACTGCCACTTCAGATCCTGCTTGTACATGAATTTGCATATCTTTTTAAATTACTGTTGGTGGACCATTTCCAATAAAACAACAACTTTGTACTTATAATATTACCAGGGTTCTATACATACTTGTTACTCAAATACCTTTGTATCTTAATTACATCATACTTCTCTGTTGTTTATGTCACTGTTAGGTTTGTCACATTAGGTATTTTCTTCGCTAATCGGTGGATAGAATGGTTACAGAACTCATGGCTTGACAGCCATGACGGAAAATTTTTGTATTGCAAAGAAGGAGTCGAAATTTTGGTGGATAGGAAAGATGAAGATAGAGTGAGACCTGAAATGGGAAAGAAGATCTCACCCAGCTGGGACTGCACAGCTGCCACACTGTGCAGAGGTTACAGAACAACCTCCTCCCTACAGAATTCATTAGTTTATTATTGGCTTGACAACCATAATGGAAAACTTAATGTGTTGGAAAGAAAAGGTCGAAATTTCAGGTGGATAGAAAAGATGAAGAGAGAGTGAAATCTGAAATGGGAACAAGATCTCACACAGCTGGGACTGCACAGCTGCCACACTGTGTAGAGGTTACAGAACAATCTCCTCCCTACAGAATTCATTAGCTTGATAACCATAACGGAAAATTTAAAGTGTTGGAAAGAAGAGGTCGAAATTTTAGGTGGATTGAAAAGATGAAGAGAGAGTGAAATCTGAAATGAGAAAGAAGATCTCACACAGCTGGGACTGCACGGCTGCCACACTGTGTAGAGGTTACAGAACAACCTCCTCCCTACAGAAATCATTCACTACCTATGAACTTCTTTAGGTCGATCACGTTCCTGAGACCGAATAGCTTTTTACTCTTAGGGTACTCTAGCCTATATCCACTGGCATGTGGTTTTCCCATCATACTGAAAGGTCCTTGGTATACGAACATGAATTTCTTTGTTTCTGCATTTATTTTCTTTGATTTTTCCTTGGTTTTGACGAGGACTAACTGAGCTATTTCAAAACTGGTGGGTACAGCTTTTGCGTCATGACGCTTCTTTCTTTCTAATGTTCTTTTCTTTATATTTTCCCTAGCCTTTAACTTCTTCTCATCTGTGGATATTCACTTACTTTTACTAAGATTAACACCTTCATCCCAATATCTCCTATTTTTCAGAACTCGTATAGGCAGCTCCCAAGTTTCATCATTAGTTACTACATGTTTATCAATAAAAGGTACCATAATTACTCCGGTTATCGGCAACACCAATTTTAACTGGCTTCCTTCAAAGTCAACAATACTCTGATATTTCGACAAGAAATCTATGCCAATTAAAACCTCAATACTGAGATTGTTTACAATTAAGCATGGATGATCAATTAAATTACCATTAATATCAAAGGGCAGTAAAGCATCTTGCTTTACCGTTTTTGACACCTTGCCAGTAGCACCAATTATTCTTAGTCCTGATACCCTCATTACCGTAAGGTTGTCTTTACCAGGTAATGCATCAAAGAAGGACTGAGATATCGCACTCACCTCACTTCCACTGTCTAAGAGACAACGTACATTGATACCCAACATATTCACTATTATTATAGGGTGGCTTATTCTAGGTTGTACAGGTGGTTCCTCAAACTCATCCAATAGTTCCTTTTGGATTTGTCTCCAAATAAAGTGATCAACATCTGTCTTCATTACATTTAGGTCAAAGTGTGTAGGGGTTTCCTGAATTACATTTTCAGCTGCCTTTTCCAGTCGGTCTATTAATTTTAAATCGAAACACCACACGACTTCATTACATTTAGTTTGCTGAACGTGACCCAAATTACTGTAGTATGCATCATTATACTTCATTACTGCATTAACTAAGAAATAAACAGCTGCTTTGCGTCTCAAATGCAAAAAATGAATCTACAGACCAACACTCCACAGTTAACAAGTCCTAATACTGTATGCAAACTTTACCTTCATTACATAACAGAGAAAACACCATTTTCAAAAATCATTACCTCACTGTATTCCATAACACAAGAGTGTTTCAAAATGAACATACCAGTTTTAAGGCATTGTAGCATTTTATTATGTTCAACTTACAATTGCAAATAATACATCAAATGAAAGAGCAACTCAAACAGTTTTGTTAGTATACCTGTGCGCAATGGGAAGAGTATGAAATGACAAAGAGTGTTGAACGAGTGAAAGTCTTTCATGCTTAGCCCCAAGAAATATCCCCATGGAAAGTTTGTGGGCCTCACACACACACACACACACACACACACACTCACGCAAACACAACTTGCACACGTCTGCAGTCTCAGAGAGCTGAAACCACACTGCGAGCAGCAGCACCAGTGCATGATGGGAGTGGCAACTGGGTGGGGGTAAGGAGGAGGCTGGGGCAGGGAGGGGGAGGGATAGTATGTTGGGAGTGACGGACAGTGAATTGTTGCAGTTTAGACGGAGGGTAGGTGAGAAGGTGCAGAGGGGAGAGGGGCTAAGTAGCAGAAAGGAGAGAAATAAAAAAGTTAAAAGGCTAGGTGTGGCAGTGAAATGACTGCTTTGTAGTGCTGGAATGGGAACAAGGAGGTGGCTGGATGGGTGAGGACAGTGACTAACGAAGGTTGAGGCCAGGAGGGTTACAGGAATGTAGGATGTATTGCAGGGAAAGTTCCCACCTGCGCAATTCAGAAAAGCTGGTGTTGGTGGGAAGGATCCAAATGGCACAGGCTGTGAAGCAGTCATTGAGATGAGGGATATCGTATTTGGCAGTGTGTTCAGCAACAAAGGGTCCACTTGTTTTTGGCCACAATTTGTTGGTGCCCGTTCATGCTGACAGACAGCTTGTTGGTTGTCATGCCTGCACAGAATGCAACACAGTGGTTGCAGCGTAGATTGTAAGTCACATTGTGGGGCGGCGGGTGGAATAATTGTTATATGTTCCTATTATTTATTTAATGCTGTTGTTTGCCGTTCTCAAAACTGGCTCTCTAACTACAATATTGGCAACCAGAAAGTGATTAGCAAAATGTGAAGCCTGTAATTAGAATTCCTAGAGCCCACTTCATCTGAGAAATACATTTATAGCTCCAGCTTATAGCTCTGAGGAATTAGGAGATTGTCTGGGATTCATAATCAAAAAAACCATTCTCTATAAAATGTTCACTATATTCTGAAAGTCACAGACCAAAAAGAATCCACACAATCCAACTACCAGAGCAGTTCAGAGTCTAATGTGCTGATGCAACTATAACTGTTCAAATTAAATGTTTAAGTGAATGTTCGCCATAATTTGATGATAATGTTCATCCAACGCCACGCTAAATAATGGTAGAATGTCTGTCCTGCAGCGGCACATGAAAATACGACATACGCAAACTAAAGATAGATCATTAACGTCATCCCAAAATTAACACTTCACTCGAAAACGATTTCATGGTTACGCGTATCCCAAGCAACTTATTACTGCATCCGAGGCTGTTTATATCAACAATACTGATGTGATGCGACTCCCGGCACAGGTGGTGCACTAATCAGCATCTGGAGAGAACTGGGGCCTTTTTTTTCTCGCGCAGCTTTCTTACATATAAAGCCGCAGTGTGGACGGCTAAGGGAATGCCTGATCAAATCTGCTCTCCCGACTAGCCGCTGGGCTAGTAATGCACCACTTTAAGTTATCGAATAAATCATTGCTTCCTTTGCTAATGGCCGATGAAGGTTTCAATTTAATTGTGCAATCAGCACACAAGTAAGAAATCATAATAAAAGTCTGACGTGGCTAAGTCAAATATTTTCGGCGAGAGAATTAATTTAATTACACTATACAGAGTAGACTAGCTCTGAACTTGCTCTTTGGAGATACGCTGTAGCTATAGTTTTATAGTTATTCTGTTGAAACTTCTCACATTTTTATGATTATAGCGGTTCTCCCTTCTACTTAAATTTAAACATCCTAGCTTTATATATTCGCTTACTCAATCTAAGACAAAAACTAGAAAATCATGAATTTCAACTAAGATTTTAATTTGTGAGATCCAGAATACTGTTTCTACTAAAATATTATGCAAAAGAAATCTAAATATAAATTTTTAAGTTTCTAGCTCTCTTCTGCTGTGCCAATGATTTTTAAAGAAAAACGTCCAAATTTCAAAAATGGTTAAAGTTATTGAACTGATATCCAACACATATTGATTTTGTATTACTCCTGACATGCTAGAAACGTTTCAGGTTATTTACTTGATTTTTTAAGTATTGTGCAACATTTATGATGTTAGAGCTGGCTGGCACACAATGGAAAGACTGATGTAATTTTATAAGGCGTGAGTAGACTGCTTCCCTACATCACCCCCTACTTAATTTTTTTGAATGTAAATGAAAAAAAAATTAATTACAAAAAAGGGAAGCAAGAGTACAGCTTAACTTCCTATGAAAATTAAAATTGAAATGTAAACATATAGAAATATTAAAAGAAAACTTATTATCTACTTCAATTATTTAAATTGTTGGTATGTTCACTGCCTCTTAAGCAACATTATCACTCAAAATTTAAGCAAAATCAATGAAACACTTTGGCATACATATTGCCTTAGTCAGACAAACACATAAAAATATGTAAAATTTTGAAAATCTTAAATCCATTAAATTGTCTGTAAATATTTTTACATACACAAATTCAAATAAAATAACACAGTTCTTCATGATACATAAACAGATAATTATATCCTAGCAGTCTTTTCTAAACCTGAAAGAAAATTTTACAAATCATGACAATTTCATTTTTACACACGTGGTTGTAGCTGCTTTGGCTGGCGTTCTACACTTCCATTCACATGGGTAGAGGAGGGGAAGTTGCTATGGTGTGTGTCTGTCACATTCACTCCAAATTACATGGGGAAAGGGGAGGGGTCACTGTGAGTTGTGTCCAAGTCACTCCACGCTTTCACGCAGCTCCCAGGCTGCCATTATCTGGTGTGTCATGCAGTACAAACAAAAAGAGTGCCTCAGACTCAGTTCATTTAAAATCTAAGGGTGGGTCACAATGAAATGGGGATATATATACATTTTATCTTTCAATATGTTACTGGAAGAAAGTTAACAGAACTTTTTCAATTTTACTCTCGCGGTTACTTAACTGTCATAAAATCGGTAAACAACTGGCTCAAAACGCCGTTAGTCACGTACTAGAGAAAATTTATGTTCAAGGCATACAATCATATATCCTATTTAATCTCAATTTATTATTTCTGGGCCGGAACACTGAACCAATGCTCGGTACATTCCTAACAAATCTGTATTTTATTTACTTAACTGACTCATCTTCGATTACCTTATTCTTAGAGATAGTATGAGTATATTTGATTAGCAGTTGTCTTCTCAGCCTCTTTGTACATGTGAGTAACTTGTGGTAATAGTACTATTACCACAAGGTTCTGAGTGTTCAAAGCACACTATGTTTAGTTGACTACTAAATCCACTCATTGGTCCTCTGCTGCTGTGTCAGTTCCACACCTGCAATTATGTACTTACTTCATCGAAGTGTATTTATGCTGAGCTATAAATAATGTTTCACATCTGCCATTATGTTACTCAATTATGTTGCTAGTGTATGTACTTATTTAACACTCACTCTATTAACATTTAACGCATAGGATAGCACATTTATTTCATATCTATAGTGTATTGCAGCTGATCAGTTTGCTCATGTTGCAATCCATTTCCACTTGATTGGATGCTGAAACCACAGGTAGTCTCTCTCAACCTACCACTAAAGTGCATTAAGTAATTATGGCCGAGTGTAATGCTAAATTCCTTAAACCTATAGGACACCATGAGCTGCTCGGTCTCATCTAACATAAGTGTACCTATGGTCGCATTCACGCCTCCAACTCATAACCTCAATACGTGTAAGTGTGTCCTGTCACACACTACACCAAATAACGGCCAGCTCCAACCTTATAAATATTTCAAGAACGTGTCCTTCGTGTCTCAACCACAAACACTGTTCAATTCTATTACACAGCCATTCCTTGCTACACAAGGTGAGTTCATTCTTACAACTTATCTGCATATTTTTCGTAACACTAAGCAATCTCTTTTACTATTAATTAGTTAGCTCTACAGCATACAATAGGTTTCACTGCCACTTCAGATCCTGCTTGTACATGAATTTGCATATCTTTTTAAATTACTGTTGGTGGACCATTTCCAATAAAACAACAACTTTGTACTTATAATATTACCAGGGTTCTATACATACTTGTTACTCAAATACCTTTGTATCTTAATTACATCATACTTCTCTGTTGTTTATGTCACTGTTAGGTTTGTCACATTAGGTATTTTCTTCGCTAATCGGTGGATAGAATGGTTACAGAACTCATGGCTTGACAGCCATGACGGAAAATTTTTGTATTGCAAAGAAGGAGTCGAAATTTTGGTGGATAGGAAAGATGAAGATAGAGTGAGACCTGAAATGGGAAAGAAGATCTCACCCAGCTGGGACTGCACAGATGCCACACTGTGCAGAGGTTACAGAACAACCTCCTCCCTACAGAATTCATTAGTTTATTATTGGCTTGACAACCATAACAGAAAACTTAATGTGTTGGAAAGAAGAGGTCGAAATTTCAGGTGGATAGAAAAGATGAAGAGAGAGTGAAATCTGAAATGGGAACAAGATCTCACACAGCTGGGACTGCACAGCTGCCACACTGTGTAGAGGTTACAGAACAACCTCCTCCCTACAGAAATCATTCACTACCTATGAACTTCTTTAGGTCGATCACGTTCCTGAGACCGAATAGCTTTTTACTCTTAGGGTACTCTAGCCTATATGCACTGGCATGTGGTTTTCCTATGATCCTGAAAAGTCCTTGGTATATGAACATGAATTTCTTTGTTTCTGCATTTATTTTCTTTGATTTTTCCTTGGTTTTGACAAGGACTAACTGACCTATTTCAAAACTGGTGGGTACAGCTTTTGCGTCATGACGCTTCTTTCTTTCTAATGTTCTTTCTTTCTAATGTTCGTTTCTTTATATTTTCCCTAGCCTTTAACTTCTTCTCATCTGTGGATATTCACTTACTTTTACTAAGATTAACACCTTCGTCCCAATATCTCCTATTTTTCAGAACTCGTATAGGCAGCTCCCAAGTTTCATCATTAGTTACTACATGTTTATCAATAAAAGGTACCATAATTACTCCGGTTATCGGCAAGACCAATTTTAACTGGCTTCTTTCAAAGTCAACAACACTCTGATATTTCGACAAGAAATCTATGCCAATTAAAACCTCAATACTGAGATTGTTTACAATTAAGCATGGATGATCAATTAAATTACCATTAATATCAAAGGGCAGTAAAGCTTCTTGCTTTACTGTTTTTGACACCTTGCCAGTAGCACCAATTATTCTTAGTCCTGATACCCTCATTACTGTAAGGTTGTCTTTACCAGGTAATGCATCAAAGAAGGACTGAGATATCACACTCACCTCACTTCCACTGTCTAAGAGACAACGTACGTTGATACCCAACATATTCACTATTATTATAGGGTGGCTTATTCTAGGTTGTACAGGTGGTTCCTCAAACTCATCCAATAGTTCCTTTTGGATTTGTCTCCAACTAAAGTGATCAACATCTGTCTTCATTACATTTAGGTCAAAGTGTGTAGGGGTTTCCTGAATTACATTTTCAGCTGCCTTTTCCAGTCGGTCTATTAATTTTAAATCGAAACACCACACGACTTCATTACATTTAGTTGGCTGAACATGACCCAAATTACTGTAGTCTGAGCGATTCTTCGCCTCCAGACCGGGCATAACACTAGTTACAGGTAAACCACTTTCACTATTATCGTCGGGTTCCTTCTCCAGTGACAACTGGTCACAGCTACTCTGTTCATTGACCCCCAACAGGCTATCCTCTACATTCTCACTCACCTCCTGTCCTAAATATATTAGTACAGTATCAACATCCTGCACAGGCACTTTAGATAAGAGCACATCATCCTCATTGTAAATATAAGCATGAATTTCTTCTGCTTCTTCACCTGACAATTCAGTATTTTGTAGCTCTTCCCTGCCATTACACTGCTGCGCCTTCTCTCTCTCTTCCCACTTAGAAAGCGTCTCTAACATGGCATCTATTAAATACTGTGAGTGATCTAATATTTCTGCTGTATCCTTAGACGCTACAGATCCCTCATCCACATGTTCAGTCTGAGTATTCTGATCTGTCTTACCAATTCCTGTAACTACTGGCTTAGGAAAAATAACCGCCTGGTGAGCGCCAGTGTCCTCATAGACGGGAACTAGTTTTCCTGCCTCAGCCTACTACTGTTTCTTTATTTCCATTATTGTTAACTGGCACAGTATTGCTTTCTGCACTGTTGTTTACCTGCATAATTTTGTTCGGAACAAAATTACTATCATTTGGATGGCATTGTTGGTTCTGATAATTATTTCTCCAATTCCTACCTCTCTTAGGATGGTGAACACCTACTGTTCTGATGTTTAAATTGCCATTCTGCTCGTTCTCAAAATTACTACTAGTGTTATTACCTTTTCTGTTATTACGTGCTTGCTCCTCATTGGCAGCAACACGCTCTACACATTCCAAATACTCAATGAAACGATCAAGATTGTCTCTAGGGGCAGGTATAATTCTAGTTTGCCAATACCATGGCAGTTTGGCTTCAAGACCTAATATTATCATTTCAGGTTTCAGCTTTTCCGCCAAATGTGACAAACGTGAAATCCATGACCTAGCAAACTCTTTAATAGATTCCTTGCCTGCATTGAAGCATTTTCCACTCCAAAATTCACTCAACACTTCATTTTGCTTATTGCTAGACCAATACTCATTAATGAAAGCTGTTTTAAATTCCGCTAATAGTTTTACACTTCAACATAACATCAGCTGACCAACACATGGCGTCACCTGCTAAATGGCTTCTAATAAATGAGATTTTCTCTCGTTCAGACCAAGTTAGTAGAATCACATCTTCAAAATCGTTCCAGAAATCTAGCGGGTGGATATTTTTATCTGGATTGAACCGCAAGAAATGCCGACATCCGATAAATGCGGCGTTTGCAGCTACAACTTGTTGTATACTACCATTACCAGAAGTTACTGAAGCTACTTTACTCTCAATGTTAGCAATGTTAGTACTAATACTGTCTACTCTCATTTCAACATTATCTACTCTTTGCACAATATGAGTAGTATCAGTTTTGATTGCATCTACTTCTGCTTGACATATGTTTACTTTTATATTAACATCGATAAACCTATCTGAACTTCGGATTTTACTGTTTTATACATTTCAGAAAATTGTTGAGCAACTTTTTTCTTAATATCCTCATGACTGTAATCAATTTTATAATTCACACTGTCCAGATCCTCTTTCAACTTATTGCAACCAGCCTTGAAGGTACTGTCCATTACCTCCAATCGTTTATTAAAATTAGTTTGGCTGGCCACAATCTCATACTTTAATTCAGCTATCATTTTAGCATTACTGGTAGCTATTGCTTGTAATGTAACATTTAAATCAATAGCCCCAATATCTTTCGGTTGCTCACTAGCTGGTTTTTTATCACACTCAGGTGACAAAAAACTAGCTCCAATACCAGAATCATCGAAACGAAATGAAACATCTGATTGATCAGTCATATCTAACTTATCCTTTTTAAACTCTACCACCTCTGATGACTGTTTCGTTTTTAACTCATCAGATAAACTATCATCCAATAAATTAACAATTTCTGATTACTGCTTTACTACAGGGGTTTCTATTATTGAATCATTGCCCCTTTTCACACTACTGTCAGGAGACAATACTTCATATTTCACTTTAACATTACGATTTTCATGCATATTTACACTTGAACCGTTGTCTGGATTTACAGTTCCGTCAACAGACATAGGTTCTGATTTAAGTTTAACCTCAGTTTCTTCTGGCAGTTCCATCGCAGACAGTCTTTTAGTGCAGGTTAGTAAAAAATTGTAACAGCTTTTCACTTAACTTAGTCCCTTCTGCATGAAGTATGGCGTTGCCGGCATGGCGTACCAGGATTACTGATGCGACGAGGCGCGTTGAACTGCAGACGGCACTTCGACAGCTGCTGCGTGTTTGCGTGGCCCGCAACTGCAGGTGTGACTCCGGTTGCTCCAGCGGACGACTGCAGTGAGGTGAAATTGGCTTCTCGCAATGCTGGCAGCACCGCTAGAATCAGTGCCAGCTCCATCAATCCAGATGCGTTGTTAATCCAATTGCGTCGTCCACATGCACACGTAACACTATCACTGTTCTATTACTCAGTTGCGTGTCGCATTTCACTCCCCACTCCAAATATTTAAAAATCACTTTCACTTTTACTCAGTTTCTTTCCCGGCCGATGCACCACATGTGGGGCGCGGGTGGAGTAATTGTTAAATGTTCCTATTATTTATTTAATGCCGTTCTCAACACTGGCTCTCTAACTACAATACTGGCAACCAGAAAGTGATTAGCAAAATGTGAAGCCTGTAATTAGAATTCCTAGTGCCCACTTCATCTGAGAAATACATTTATAGCTCCAGCTTATAGCTCTGAGGAATTAGGAGATTGTCTGGGATTCATAATCAAAAAAACCATTCTCTATAAAATGTTCACTATATTCTGAAAGTCACAGACCAAAAAGAATCCACACAATCCAACTACCAGAGCAGTTCAGAGTCTAATGTGCTGATGCAACTATAACTGTTCAAATTAAATGTTTAAGTGAATGCTCGCCATAATTTGATGATAATGTTCATCAAACGCCACGCTAAATAATGGTAGAATGTCTGTCCTGCAGTGGCACATGAAAATACGACAAATGCAAACTAAAGATAGATCATTAACGTCATCCCAAAATTAATACTTCACTCGAAAACGATTTCATGGTTACGCGTATCCCAAGCAACTTATTACTGCATCCGAGGCTGTTTATATCAACGATACTGATGTGATGCGACTCCCAGCACAGGTGGTGCACTAATCAGCATCTGGAGAGAACTGGGGCCTTTTTTTTCTCGCACAGCTTTCTTACATATAAAGCCGCAGTTCGGACGGCTAAGGGAATGCCTGATCAAATCTGCTCTCCCGACTAGCCGCTGGGCTAGTAATGCACCACTTTAAGTTATCGAATAAATCATTGCTTCCTTTGCTAATGGCCGATGAAGCATTCAATTTAATTGTGCAATCAGCACACAAGTAAGAAATCATAATAAAAGTCTGACGTGGCTAAGTCAAATATTTTGGGCGAGAGAATTAATTTAATTACACTACACGGAGTAGACTAGCTCTGAACTTGCTCTTTGGAGATACGCTGTAGCTATAGTTTTATAGTTATTCTGTTGAAACTTCTCACATTTTTATGATTATAGCGGATCTCCCTTCTACTTAAATTTAAACATCCTAGCTTTATATATTCGCTTACTTAATCTAAGACAAAAACTAGAAAATCATGAATTTGAACTAAAATTTTAATTTGTGAGATCCAGAATACTGTTTCTACTAAAATATTATGCAAAAGGATTCTAAATATAAATTTTTAAGTTTCTAGCTCTCTTCTGCTGTGCCAATGATTTTTAAAGAAAAACGTCCAAATTTCAAAAATGGTTAAAGTTATTGAACTGATACCCAACACATATTGATTTTGTATTACTACTGACATGCTAGAAACGTTTCAGATTATTTACTTGATTTTTAAAGTATTGCGCAACATTTATGACATCAGAGCTAGTTACAGCGGACTGGCTGGCACACAATGGAAAGACTGATGTGAATTTTATGAGGCGTGAGTAGGCTGCTTCCCTACAACATGACTGGTTTCACAGGTAGCCCTGCCTTTGATGGGATAGGTGATGTTAGTGACCGGACTGGAGTAGGTGGTGGTAGGAGGATGTATGGGACAGGTCTTGCATCTAGGTCTATTACAGGGGTATGGGCCATGAGGTAAGGTATTGGGAGGAGGGGTTGTGTAAGGATGGACGAGTATATTGTGTAGGTTCGGTGGACGATGGAATACCACAGTAGGAGGGGTGGGAAGGATAGTGGACAGGACATTTCTCATTTCGGGGCACAACGAGAGGTAATCGAAACCCTGGCGGAGAATGTAATTCAGTTGCTCCAGTCCCAGATGGTACTGAG
The DNA here is from genome assembly GCF_023864345.2 of Schistocerca serialis cubense. Lineage (NCBI taxonomy): Eukaryota > Metazoa > Arthropoda > Insecta > Orthoptera > Acrididae > Schistocerca > Schistocerca serialis. Next base: position 577,573,950 of record NC_064645.1, on the reverse strand, counting down.
TTACTAGGAGAATGCTCCTCTGTGGCCGGACTGTGGGACTTTGGGAGGTAGTGGGAGACTGGAAAGGTAAGGCATGGGAGATTTGTTTTTGTACAAAGATGGGAGGATAATTACGCTCAGTGAAGGCTTCAGTGAAACACTCGGCATATTTTGAGAGGGACTGCTCATCACTGTATGTCTTTGCTATCTGGATTGAAGGTGAGGACACCTTATTCACTTTCCTACAGAACCTCAACACCTTCTTCCCCATTTGCTTCACCTGGTCCTACTCAACCCAACAAGCCATCTTCCTGGATGTTGACCTTCACCTCAGAGATGGCTTCATCAGTACCTCTGTCCATATGAAACCTACTAACCACCAGCAGTACCTCCACATCGACAGCTGCCACCCATTCCATACCAAGAAGTCCGTTCTGTACAGCCAAGCCTCCAGTGGTCGTTGCATCTGCAGTGACGAGCAGCCCCTCTCAGAATATACTGAGGGTCTCACTGAAGCCTTCACTGACTAATTATTCTCACATCCTTGTACAAAAACAAATTTCCCGTGCCTTATCTTTCCAGTCTCCCACTACCTCCCAAAGTCCCACAGTCCGGCCACAGAGGAGCATTCCCCTCGTAACTCAGTACCATCTGGGACTGGAGCAATTGAATTACATTCTTCACCAGGGTTTTGATTACCTTTCGTCATGCCCTGAAATGAGATATGTCCTGCCCACTATCCTTCCCACCCCTCCTACTGTGGTATTCCGTTGTCCACTGAACCTACACAATATATTCATCCATCTTTACACATCCCCTGCTCCCAATACCTTACCTCATAGCCCATATCCCTGTAATAGACCTAGATGCAAGACCTGTCCCATTCATCCTCCTACCACCACCTACTCCAGTCCGGTCACTAACATCACCTATCCCATCAAAGGCAGGGCTACCTGTGAAACCAGTCATGTGATTTACAAGCTAAGCTGCAGCCACAGTGCTGCATTCTATGTAGGCATGACAGCCAACAGGCTGTCTGTCTGCATGAATGGCCACCAACAAACTGTGGCCAAAAAACAAGTGGACCACCTTTTTGCTGAACATGCTGTCAAACATATCCCTCACCTCAATGACTACTTCATAGCCTGTGCCATTGGGGTCCTTCCCACCAACACCAGCTATTCTGAACTACGCAGGTGGGAACTTTCCTTGCAATACATCCTACGTTCCTGTAACCCTCCTGGCCTTAACCTTCATTAGTCACTGTCCCCACTCATCCAGCGCCCTCCCTGTTCCCATTCCAGCACAACACAGCCGTCATTTCACCGCCACACCTAATATTTTAATTTCTTTTTATTTCTCTCCTTTTCGCTACTTACCGCCTTCACCCTCTGCACCCTCTCTCCTTCCCTCCATCTAAACTGCAACACTTCACTGTCCGCCACTCCTACCAACTATCCCTCCTCCTCCCCACTGCAGGCTCCTCTTTACTCTGACCCAGTCGCCACTCCCATCATGCACTGGTGCTACTGCTCGCAGTGTGGTTTCAGCTCTCTGAGACTGCAGACATGTGATATATAATATATATCTAAAAACAAAGATGATGTGACTTACCAAATGAAATTCGAGCTTTCGCAAACAACGGTTGCTTCATCAAGAAAGAGGGAAGGAGAGGGAAAGACGAAAGGATGTGGGTTTTAAGGGAGAGGGTAAGGAGTCATTCCAATCCCGGGAGCGGAAAGACTTACCTTAGGGGGAAAAAAGGACAGGTATACACTCACACACACACACACACACATATCCATCCGCACATACACAGACACAAGCAGACATTTTTAAAGGCAAAGAGTTTGGGTAGAGATGTCAGTCGAGGCGGAAGTGCAGAGGCAAAGATGATGTTGAATGACAGGTGAGGTATGAGTGGCGGCAACTTGAAATTAGCGGAGATTGAGGCCTGGTGGATAACGGGAAGAGAGGATATATTGAAGAGGAAGTTCCCATCTCTGGGGTTTGGATAGGTTGGTGTTAGTGGGAAGTGTCCAGATAACCCGGACGGTGTAACACTGTGCCAAGATGTGCTGGCCGTGCACCAAGGCATGTTTAGCCACAGGGTGATCCTCATTACCAACAAACACTGTCTGCCTGTGTCCATTCATGGGAATGGACAGTTTGTTGCTGGTCATTCCCACATAAAATGCGTCACAGTGTAGGCAGGTCAGTTGGTAAATCACGTGGGTGCTTTCACACGTGGCTCTGCCTTTGATCGTGTGCAGGAAGGTGTAACAGATGTCATAGTTAAATTGCTGTAAATACATCAACCACCTAGTCAGTCTTTCGTGAAGTAGTTTACAATCCTTCAGATAAGTGAGCGCCTTATGGTCCGTATGAATTATCACCTTACGGTCCCATAGGTAACACTCACACACACACACACACATATCCATCCGCACATACACAGACACAAGCCTTTACAAATGTCTGCTTGTGTCTGTGTATGTGCGGATGGATATGTGTGTGTGTGTGCGAGTGTATAGGATGTGGGTTTTAAGGGAGAGGGTAAGGAGTCATTCCAATCCCGGGAGTGGAAAGACTTACCTTATGGGGAAAAAAGGACTTACCAAATGAAAGTGCTGGCAGGTCGACAGACACACAAATAACCACAAACATACACACAAAATTCAAGCTTTCGCAACAAACTGTTGCCTCATCAGGAAAGAGGGAAGGAGAGGGGAAGACGAAACGAAGTGGGTTTTAAGGGAGAGGGTAAGGAGTCATTCCAATCCCGGGAGCGGAAAGACTTACCTTAGGGGGAAAAAAGGACAGGTATACACTCGCACACACGCACATATCCATCCACACATACAGACACAAGCAGACATATATATATATATATATATATTAATCCCTCTATTATATACATATATAATAGAGGGAAACTTTCCATATGTATATATATATATATAGACACACACACACACTGCTGACAAAGGCCTTAATGGCTGAAAGCTATAATTGTTTGAATCTTTTTGTTGTGCCTATCGCGACTCAGCATCTCCACTATATGGTGAGTAGCAACTTTCCTGCTCTGGTATTGTTACATTCTATCCTCGATTTTCCATTGTTTGACTTTAGAAACAGAGTTATTGCAACAGTTACTCTTGACACATTGATCAAGGTTTCGGAAAAAAAGCACTTATCGACTCGATGTGTGATTGATTTTCACACAGAATAATTGTAAAAAAAACTGTTTGTGTTTCTCTTTCATTTGGTGTTTTATTTATAATTGTAAGGCGAATGCAATATGTGCTGCAAAGCTTTAAAACCCATATATTCGTTTTGAAACACCCTGTGTTACTTGATAATCTGTCCAGAACATATAAACCTTCCTTGTTCATTCCACACATTACTGTAGGCAACAGTATCTTAACTTTATTCCATAGTACTAAATCCGAGAAAGGCTATATCATGACATTACCACACAGATGGATGGTGTAATGGGACACCCTCTTCTAGCACCACCTTTCTTTTTAGAAATAACCGATACCATATATACTATTGACTCTTGAACAGGTGAACATTATATCAGCTGATTAACTTAATGAACTTCATATGATTTTGTTTATGATGTCTTATGTTTCAGGCAAATAAGTATAAAAAGAAATTAATTTGTTAGTACTTTGAATGTACAGTTAAAATTACCCTTCTTTTAAAAATATTTGAAATTAAAAAACATCTGGCATATTTAAAATTCATATTATTAATTGCACAATCTGAAATTAATTATTAAATTTATTTCTGGATTCATTTATAGAATAATGATGTGGCTTAGTAAAGATTCTTCTTTTGTCAAGAAAGTATGTAAACTCTGCTGCTTTGTAAACTCTTTGGAGTATTGTGAGTACCGCAGAATGTAAGGAGTAGTGGGAATGCCTCTGATGGAAGCTCACTTTTTTTTTAATTTTGTCTACAACAATGTAATTGACAATTTCATGAAAATGGAGACTGTGAAGTGAGTGTGGTATAGAAGAATGGGATTAAATAAAAAGATATTCATAACAACAGAAAGAATTCAATCAGTATTCAGTTCAACAAGGACCTATAAAATCAAAATTTCAGCCTCAAGAGTGAATGCCCAGATGCAATAACTGCAGCCAACATCAAGAATAGAAAGTTTTTCTTTTGTACATCTTATGCCCCATGAAGCCTTCAAAACTTGTACAGAGACAGAAAATTTTAATAATGATATGTGGAAGGGTAAGATTACAAGTGTGGGCATCAGATGGGATCTGTTGACTGATAACAAAATGTTGTCTGTTACAGAAAAAGATTCATGTCATTTACAGTTTATATATAAATGAAACTAGAGTCACTCGAAGAAAGAAGACCCGAAAGCTGCCCAACAAAGTTGTATCAACAGTGATGAGATAATATCAATAATTTTGGACAGGACCGGATGAATTGAAAGAGGACTTTACAAATGTGACAAAGGACATCAGAAAAGATAAGTACAAACTATCTGTGAAATTATTATTATTATTTTTTGTTGGAGCCGGCTGGGGAGGCTGAGTGGTTCTATGCACCTCAGTCTGGATACGTGTGACCACTACGGTCGCAAGTTCAAATCGGGCATGGATGTATGTGATGTCCTTAGATTACTGAGGTTCAAGTAGTTTTAAGTTCTAGGAGACTGATGACCTCAGCTGTTAAGTCCCATAGTGCTCAGAGCCATTTGAACCAAATTTTTTTGGTCTCATGTGATCATGTGATTGCTAGCAATATTAATAGAGATGAGGGTAGTGATGTAGATGTGAAAGCTGTAGGACTCAGCCTTGACATGTTTGAACCAAGTGAATGTGTGGTCAGCAAAGAAATAGTTCAAACTGATGTTAGGCAGTTGATTTTGGCAAAATTGAGTGCAGTTAATGATTAGTTATCAGAAATAAAGTCAGATAACAATAGCAAATTTTGTGCAGTTAATGATCAGTTAACAGAAATAAAAACAGATAACAATACCAAATTTAATGCAGTGAATGAGCAGGTAACTTAAATAAGGTCAGACAATGATAACAAACTTCAGACATTCTACAGTATATATTCACTGGTTCCTCACCCTCAGCAAGTAAAAAATAAATAACAGAATATTGTTCAACTAATATGGATGTTTCAAGTGGACTTTCCATCTTGAAATGTATTTTTGAGGTTATAAACAAAGTGATGCCAACTTAAAGCCATAAAAGAACCAAACTTGCCCTACTAACAGTTTATCCACAGACCCTCATAAAACTTTGTAAGAGTAATGTGGATGTAGTATTTGATGAAACTGAAAGTGATGTTTTACATGAAGTATCTAATAACAAATACAAGTGTTTTATTCCACTATTGAACATATTTACATGCAATTGGTGTCGTCAGTGTTACATAATAATAATAACAATAGTAATTATATAAACTTCAACATGACAAATGTTATTAACTACAATAAAATAATCCAAGATGAATACAATACATATTTGTGCAAATGTCAATAACAACAAGAAGTTTACTAATAGATCAATTACAAGATAAATGAACTGCATAGTTCAGTGAATGACAAATAAATAATCAAACAGATAATCAACCAATAACATAGTTTGCAGTTCATTTATAGTTCAATCTCATAAGGAAAGTGGGTCAAGGAAATCTTGAGCAGGGTAAATTACTTTACTTTTGATCCACCTTGAAAGACTAGTTTTAAATTATTTACTGGCACTGTGTAGGCATTTCCAGGCAATTTGTCAAAGTAGACAGGACCAAGATATTTGTAGCTGTTATGTGTCTTTGCAAACCTAGCATATGGCATATTAATTGTATGACCAATTCTTATGTTATGTTCATGAACTGTTCTCCTTAAGTCAAATTTTCTATTTAATGAAGACAAGGCCATTGTAAATATACAGGCCAGGCATTGTCATTATATTTAGTTTCTTAAAATAATCTCGACATGATTCATATGGGCTAAGTTCTGCTATGCACCTTATGGCTTTCTTATGCCATTTAAACACTAATTTTGGGCCTGTAGAATTGCCCCATAATAGTATTCCCTAATTCAGGTGCAAATGGAAGAATGTAAAATATGCATATAACAGAAGTTCTTTACTGAAACTGCTCCTCAGCTTGTAAAGCATATATATGGCACTTGACAATTTGCCACATATCTTCCCTGTGTGGGTATCCCAGCTGAGCTTTTGATCTATATGAAATCCTTATGAGAATGAACTATAAATTATCTGCAAACTATACTTATGTCACAATATGCAACTATTTTATTACTGTTTCATGTACTTATTGTTAATTATCTGTTTGATTATTTATTTGCCATTCACTGAACTATGTAGTTCTTTTATCTTGTAATTGATCTACTAGGAAACTTCTTGTTGTTATTGACATTTGCCCAAATATGTATTGTATTCATCTTGGATTATTTTATTGTAGTTAATAACATTTGTAATGTTGAAGTTTATATTATTATTATTATTATTGTTATTGTTATTGTTATTGTTATGACATTAACACTGAAGAAACCAATTGCATGTATATATGCTCAACAGTGGAATAAACATTTGAATTTCTATTTTGTATTTGTAATAATTTTACTGTTTTGTTATCATAACTGGGAACATTGAGATTGAATATAATAGCTTCAGTTTTACTGTCATTCTTCTGCAGTACATTTGCTTCAAACCAGGTAGTGCACTTCACCATTGCCACTGCCATGCTGTGTTGCACATTTTCAAGATTGGTATCACATGTGATGAATGTAGTTTCATCAGCATATAGCATTGCATCACATTATAAAACTGCGGGTAAATCATTTATATAAGTAATGAAAAGGAAACGTTCAAGAACAGATCCTTGAGGTTCGCCCGTTACAACTGGGAGACGTTCTGATATTTGATTATTTACCTTAACGAACTGCTTTCTATTGTCCAAGTGTGACTGCATTAGGCATAGAGCATTCTTTCTCACTGCATAGTGGTAGAGTTTTTTTTATGAGAATATTGTGGGAGACCATATCAAAAGCTTTCCTGAGATCACACAGTGTTGCACAGATAATATCTTTATTTTCAAAATAATTGTATATTTTTGCTACCATATTCTCAACTGCTTTGACTGTAGAAGGCTGGAACTGAAACCATACATTATGTTCAAAATATTGACTCATCTGTTTATGCAAGCAGTATTCTATTACTTTTGATATTATGGGTATTAGTGATATTGGGCGATAGTTATCAGGTGATGCTATATCTCTTTTCTTATGTACTGGGTTAACTACAGATACTTTCAAACATTCTTGATAATTACCTTCATTTAAAATTTTGTTGATTATTGTAGTCAGTGGAGATACAATTTGATTTCTGATGTATTTAATACCAGTAACATAATTTGAGAGACCATACTAATCCTCTGCTCTAAAAATACTGAGCTTAGCCATTGATTCATTGACCATTTACTCAGTTACGCAAGTCCAGTGAAAGCTGTCTGTCTGCTTACTGTTCATTTCTGGCAGCAGTGCCTCTGCCTTGCTCACGTTCTCCATTATGCTGTTATCTGATTGAGGACTGACAAAATGCACATTTATAATATCAGGTGGAATTGGTGTCTAGTATACTTTATCATCACAGTTAGTTTCTGTTTTAATAATTTCCCATGCAGCTTTGCATTTATTTACTGAGTTCAGTATATATGTATCATTTGCTTCACACTTAGCTGCCTTGATTTCAGACCTGTAAATCTTTTTCACTTTCATATACATTTCCTTGTCGGCATTACTGTGCTTGGACCCATCAGGATAAAGCAGCATTATGATTCTTATTCTTCTTAGGTGTTGGGTGTACCAGCTTTTTAGATTTTGTGGTTTGGTGTAAAAATTTTGCTTTGATATTTTTAAGCAGCGTTTAGGACAACATGCTTCAAAATTTTCAGTTAACAGTTCTAGAAATTCGTTGGTAGATTCATTTGTACCTGCACTGGTTATTATTTTATCCCATTTTATTAAATTGAATTTACTTATCAACTTGTGTAGCTTTGATTCGTTAATTTTTCTTATAATTTTTCTACAGGCTGTGGAAGTTTCAGTTGCTGTACTGTTAAGAGATTGTCTGAGCCATAGTCCCCCATGATCTAAAATGGTGAGCTTGATTGTGTTGAATTCTGTTTTGTTTAGATAACAGAGATGATGATTCAGATTTTGGATGTCCTTACACTAAGATTAAGATTGATCAGTGGGAAGGGAACTGATAGTGCAATTTGTGGTATATCTGAACAATTTAGAGACAAGATACAGTATAGTAAGAATTTTATGGAAATGTCCATTGCATGTGTAAAGATAAGAGGAGCCATTGGTAAGCAAAGCAAGTGTTTAAAATGTCAAATACTGTTAACTTTCAGTATAGAGGACAAGACCTATGAACATGGATGCATAATGATATCTAGTGTAAAAGAAAATATTCACTATGTTTGTAGATTCATAAGAATGGTTATCACGAATACTAATTGCCCTGAGCCCAAACTCTTTTATGTTACCACAGATAATACCAAATGATGTATTCCAGATGTTCTCTCTATGTTGCTTCTGCCACTGCACCAATTCCTAATCATTCCACACATGAGCTGATTCAGTTCTTAATCATTCTGCACAAGAGCTGATTACTGTAGATCTTAAATATGACTTTTAGATACTTGCACATTTTTCACATATCCTGACACACTTTTCAGTTTCCATTCATCTTATCGTTTGCCTGACAGATCTACTAATAATGGAACGAAATAATTCTCATGATCACTTTTAAAAGCAGAATAAATACAGCAGGCCATCAGTTTTACCACATACCATAGACATCTTGCATATCGTCCTTGCTTCAATCCTCTTACAGGACCATTACTTAAAATCACTAATCCAACACAATTTTATAACAGCATAGAAAAAAAAAAAAAAAAAAACTGAAATGTGTTACTGCACAAAGAATCACACAAAACGTGAAGAAAATTACTGATCCACTTACAAGTTACAGACAAGATAGTAGAAGAGGTTGAGTGTCTCAGGAAACAAAAAGGATTTTGACAGCCAGTTTGGGGATGCATTATCACCACATAATGAATTCAATACAGAGCACTGAACCTCCTACTTTCTATGTGTCATTCTTGATTAAAAATACATTCCATTCTTTTTTTAAAGTCAATATTTACACATTATTTACATAAGAAAGTAGTCCTAAATGTGATATCGAAGCTGAGATTTTGTATCACCAAGAAACTGCACTCCAACTGTTGTTTTGCTAATTCAACACTCAACAGTACTTCTTGTTTAATACTTTCTGACAACTTACCAGTAGCATCTATGATCCTTATTACTGAGACATGCATCACTACTATACCCTTTGTATTTTTAATAGACTCAAAAAATGCTTGTGAAATGCAATTTAAATCTCTACCACTGTCCAGTAATCACTTAACAGGTACACTTTATACATTTGCTGGTATTACAGGATGCCACACCTTAGTCAATGTTAATTAAGACACTTATGTGCATTCAGTGTAGGTCACCACTTGATTTACACTGTTCAAAACTAAGTCGACCAACCCATTGTGTTGTACGTGGCACTGTGTGTGACAGGACTTGAGATTATGTTCAAGAGTCTTGAACTTGTAGTTCAAGGGGAGCATTCAGGTACTGTTGAGTGGATTATAGCGACACTTGTTAGGTTTGACACTGATTGTTCAAAGTGAATATTAGTGAATAAGAAAGGAAACCTAATTTTCAAAAAGTATAGGAAATAAAGCAGCAGGTGACAACAAGCAAATTATCAGTAATTGAATAGAAATGAAATACCAGTGCAAAGTATGGTGAGAAAAATGGTATGGATGATATGCTAAATACATTATTACAGGTAATTCATGAGATTACACCTGCAGTGAAAGGTGGTTGATTCTAAAGTCAGTGGTGTTGACTAAAATTAATCTGTGAAATCTGGAACAAAGGCCCAAGGGATCTATTAAAGAATTGAGTGAGCAATTGATAGAGACCAAAAAGTCATGGAAAATGTTTAAATTTAAGATAAAGAAGGTGGTTGATGATAAAAAAGAAGAAACACTGAGATGATTTAATGAGAAAGTAGTAGGCTTTAAAAATAAAATCAGTGAAATAATTTCAGATGGTGCAGAGGAGTGAATCTGATGGCGATGAGTCTGAGTTTCATTTATTTGAGTAAGGAGATGAAGGTGTAAGTGGATTGTGTGAAAGGGAACTGAATGTCACAAAAAATACGTATTCTATAGAACGGTGGTCATCAAAGATTTTTTTCTAAAGAGCCAATACTGAGACTGTGGGAGGGGGAGGGGGGCACCTTGGTCTGATTATTAATTGGTAGCCCACATAAATTAGTATGCTATGAGTGCCCAGTAGACTATAGTAAGGGAATGATAAGTTAGCGGCTGCCCTCCAGGTACTCATCACTAAAAACTGGCTTCATTCAGAACACTTTGTATTGACTGTTGTCTGTATCATGTTCCTGCCACCGTCGTTGACCCGAGAGTTGTGACTCTGTGATTGCCTGATGAAGCACTGTTGTTTTGTCCATATGAACAGCTAATTAATTGATTAATGGTAGTAATTGTACTTATATTTAAATGCACCACACAATATGAGACAATGTCACAAATGTTTATTAAATGTTTTGAGCATCATGTTTCTTCTACTCATTGCATTGTACTCCAGCAACCATAATTTTGTGTTACAGATATGTACCACATTTGAAGATCTCCGTCTCTACAATGCAGACTCATACATCCACGTTACTTCCATTTGAAATTTACAGCATAGCAGCTGATTGGCTTGAGTTGGGCATTCCCATGAGTTGTCAGTACTGGAAGACACAATAAAACATTTCCCCTCTTACATCCACAAACTCTGCAGTGGCCGTGCTACTTTACCCCTGCCTGTGAGGGAAGTGGCCAGCATTACCTAGCTCACAGTGGGATCCACCAACGTTAATTGAAATGAAGCACATGCCAAAATATTATTGTTTCATCAATTTTTTTTTGTTACTGAGTGAGAAAACTACACTCTTAAGACGCTCCTACCATTAGCTGACATTTTTGGATTCAGCAGTGAGTTGCTAGATCCATGTTGCTATAATAAATGATTGATAGCCACAAGCCATATGAATACTTCATTTGACAACCATTTTTGTCAACCACTAGTCCATCCCTATGTCACTCCCAGTGCCAACCCCTCACCACAGGAATCGTATTCCTGTGGAAGGCCCATGTGAAAAACCTGCCTGATACTGCCATCCAGCACTTCTTATTCCAGTCCTGTTACAGGCTTATCGTACTCCATCAGAGGCTGGACAACCTGTGGAAACAGCCATGCCAAATACTATTTCTGCTGCAGTCATTGCACAGCTTGTTATATTCATTTAATTATTACCCATCTGCCCCCCCCCCCTCCCCCTCCAGGATGAATGACCATCACTAAACTGTGGCTAAGAGCAAAGTAGACCACCTGCGGCACAACATGCATTTGAACATACCATGCTTGGTTTCAATGGCTGCTTCACAGCCCAAGCCATTTGGTTCCTCCCCTCCAACTCCAGCTTCTCTGAACTCTGCCAGTGGAGGTTGCCCTTATAACATGTCCTTCATTCCTGAAATTATCCCTTCCTCTCCCTACAGTAACCTACTGTACCCACACCTCCAACCAACAGTTTCTGCCCCCCCTCTTCCTCTCACCTCCTCCCAATTCATGTCTTACCACCATTATTGCGTGCTACCCTCTGCCAACTTCCTTGACCATCTTTCCCCTTCCCTTCTCCTACCCTATTCTGCTACCAGTTCCTCCCTCCCCCCCTTCCTTGACTCCCACAGTTTCCCAAGCTTTCATCTAATGGCCGTCTTGTCATGCCTCCATCTAGTCCCTGCACACTCCATCAGGCAGCGTTCTTCTCTCCCACACCCATACCCTGCTATCCCTTCCCTTTCCCTGCCCCTTTCAAACTCCTGCTTTCATTCCATATGACAGATGCATTGCAGTTCAAGCTGGTGGGGGTGGAAGTTGTCTGCATGAAGTGTACTTGCTTGTGTGAATGGAAGTGTGTGTGTTCCTTTTCTGATGACGACTTTGGCCAGAAGCTAAGTGTGTAACAGTCTTTATGTTGTACCTGTCTGTATGTACCTGTCTGTATCTCTACATGCCATCTTTAAGGTGAGTAGCAATCTTTCTTTTCCCTTATATTGTAAATATTTAACAAGCCTAGATTTACTGCAAGTTATTGGCAAATACAATTAGGAGAAGCATGCTGAAAGTATACTGCATTTTTTTTCAGGGGGAGAGGGGAACAAGACCTACCAATTCAAGATGTTGTAGTGATTAATGCAAACCACGTCAGCTGCATAGTTTCATGTTCATTGTGTACCAGAAACAGTGATCACAAACATTCTGCCAACTGCCGGGCAGATGTATGGCAAGCAGTCATGGTACGCTGCATACAGTAAACTGCATACAGTAAACTATGTACCATGAAATTTATAAGTTTACTGTAGGTAGCATACTGTGTTTGCTCACTATACTTCCACCAGGTGTTCGACAGAATGTTTGTAATCATTGTTTCTGCATGTGGTGTTTAAAATTACATACAGCAGCCAGACTACTTATATCTTGACTTTAGCATAACTTGACACCGTGAAAATGTTATAGCACAATAAATGTGTAATTATACAGGTGAAGCGGTTTTCATTAATCATTAAAATTTTTCAGCTGTGGTGCTCAACACAATCATAATTATTTCAAAGTATTGTCATTTGGGCTGAGTGCTAGTGTGTGTTTTTTTTGTCAGAACCTTAGACCAAATACTGGCACTAGAGCTGAGTCCAAAAAATACTGTATGTATTGGTGACTTACTGATTGCCACATCCACTTGGAGTGAGCACTGTGAATTATTAAATGAGGTACTTCGACATTAACCCGTTGATGTACAAATATTTTTATCCATAGTAGAATCTATGTTTACTATTTAAATTTTCGAAACTCAGTGTATTTCGTCTTACACATTTTTCTAAAAATCATATAATTTTTGATAGGAGTTCTTTTAAATCTATCCTTACTATTTATTGAAGTGCTGAGGAGTGAAGATAATACTGTTTTAGAAGTTTTTGTTGTAATGAAATATCCAAAAAAATACAGGCATGTGCAGCGCCACTAGACATTTCTCACACTCATACCATGTACCGCTTTTCTTCTTCCTTGCTTTGCATGCTATACAGTTTCTGGAGGGTGTTTCCTTGGCAGCACTGGGGATGATAAACCTAACAAAACCTGAAAGTGATTGCTTACAACTGACAAAATATTGAAAGAAATCGAGTATGTCGAACACTGCTAAATAGATTGATTTCTCAGCTTTTGGTTTTGGTTGGTTTGTTTGAGAGAAGGGACCAAACAGCGAGGCCATCGGTCTCATCGGATTAGGGAAGGATGGGGTAGGAAGTCGGCCGTGCCCTTTCAAAGGAACCATCCCAGCATTTGCCTGGAGCGATTTAGGGAAATCACGGAAAACCTAAATCAGGATGGTCGGACGTGGGATTGAACCGTCATCCTCCCGAATGCGAGTCCAGTGTGTTACCACTGCGCCACCTCGCTCAGTTTTCTCAGCTTTCCAATGGTGAATAACATACATGTCATGCCATTACTCTAGGGCAAATGTTTGTAAGAATAGTTTTCAAGAGATAACCTGGAATGAAATTTATGATGAACCAAACACTAACACAAAATTTAATCTGTTACATGATAAATTAATGTCATTGTTTGCAAATAGATTTTCACATAAGTTAATCAGAAAGGACGTTAAACAGCCATGTAAAAAGCCATGGATCACTAGTACCTTATGAAAAGAAAAGGAAAAGATATCTGTTGGCAGAAATGAGTAGAAATCCTGCAATAGTTGCACACTACAAAAATGACACAAAATTACTAAGGAAGGTTATTGAAAATTCAAAGAACATTCACATAATGTCAGAAATCAGTAATTCTTACAACAGGCATATGGCTATATGGAATGTAGTGAAACGAGAGACAGGACAAGCAGCCACAGAATAGGATAACATCACTATTGAACTGAGTGAAAGGGTTATAAATGATGAGTCACAAGTGGCAATTATATTTAATAATCCTTTCTTAAATATAGTAGAAAGTATAGGAATAAACAGTTCAAGAGAAAAATTACAGCAGTACATTGAAAAGGTAACTCTCACAAAATTCAGTTCTTCTGAAATTAAGAAAATTATATATCCTCTAAAGAATAAAAGTTCATCTGGCTTTGTTGGTGTTTCCAGTAGCATAATAAATATTTGTTCTGATGCAATAAATGCAGTCTTGTCTGAACTATGTAATGCATCACTATCCCAAAGCATTTTTCCACAAAAACTGAAATATCTCATTTCCAAATGTCTATTTAAGAAAGATTGTAGGAAAGATCTCAATAACTATCAACTTATTTAACTGCTGACATCATTTTCCAAAATTTTTGAGAAAATGGTGTATTCTAGAATCGTATCTCATCTACGCAACAATAATATCCTCAGCAAATCACAATTTGGATTTCAGAAGAGCTGCTCTACTGAGAAAGCCATTTACATGTTTACTCTCTAAATTTTATAAGTATTAAAAAAATAATATAGTGGTGTTTGGTATTTTCTGCAACCTCTTAAGAATTTGACTGTGTGACAACAGTATTGTCCTAGATAAGTTGAAGTTTAATGGGACTGGTGGTATAATTAACCAGTGGATAATGTGGTATCTAAGCAGAAGAATGCTGTATTCAGCTATATGTAGTCTGAGGACATTATTCTGACAGGGGAGAAGTCATGTAGAGGTTCTCTAAGTCTGTCTTCAGATGACTATTGTTCCTCATATATGTAAATTATCCTCCATCTAATATACAACAAGCAGAATTACTTCTTTTCGCGGACAACGCTAGTACTTTAATCTGTCCAAGCATACATACAGAAACAGAAGAGATGGGAGCATTGTTCTTAAAAGTATCATTGACTGGTTTTCTATGAATATTCTCACCCTCAATTTAAAAAAAAAAAACATATTCAGTTCTGCACATCTAGGGGTGCTACACTAATGATTAATGTAATACATGTTGAGGAAACACCAAATAGTGTGGTAACTTCAAAATTCATAACTTCCCATACTGGTGAGAATTTAAACTGGAAAAAGCACATTTTGGAACTGCTAAAACAAGCTTAGTTCAACCATGTTTGCACTTAGAATCACTGTAAATCTTGGGGATGTATAAATCAGTAAGTTGACATATCTTGTATATTTTCATTCAGTAATGTCATATAGAATAACGTTGTGGGGTAACACGTCTTTAAGAGAGAAAATCTTCATTGCTCAAAAACATGCTCACCACGATTATTGTGTAGACATCTGTTTAAGGAGTTGGGCGTTCTGACTACTGCTTCATGATTTTTTTTATAAACTCATGAAGTTTGTTGTAAATAATCCACTGCAGTTCAAAAGGAATGACAGTGTACATAATTACAACACCAGAGGAAAAAAATGACATTCATCACTCCACAGGAAGGTTGTCTTTGGCAGAAAAATGGGTGCACAATGCTGCAACTAAAAATTTTGATCACTTACCTAGGAATATAAAATGTCTGACAGACAGAAAAGTAAAATTTGAAAACAAACTGAGAAAGTTTCTCTCCACAGCTCCTTCTGTTCTGTAGAAATAAATTTCTGTTATTGTAATGAGTAAAAGGTGGTGGGTAGTAATTACTAACAGAAAGCTGAAATTATTTTTTTTTCACGAAAGATAAAGGAAACCTTATAAATTTTCAGCGTGTAGCCATTTTTACGAATTACAGTTTGGGGTGTGAATGTAAAAATGATTCATTCGGCACCATTATGATTTATCAAACAAAATTATCCATGGAAATAGAAATGAACTAAGCAGTGTTTCTAGTAACAGTTGTATCTTCATCACTAACCTAACCACAATCCTGTATGACATATTCCTCATTCTCCTTACTACTAATATCTTCTTTCCCTCTAGAATTTCATCAGTTCATATGCTCTAAAGATTTGCTACAGATCCTGCATCTGGTTCTATTTCCATACTATGAGTAACCTTTTTCTGATTTTCTTCACACATATCTATATTTATAACCTCCCAGTCATAAGGTAGTCTATTCATTCTATATTTATTCATATATTTGCTTTGGTGCCAACATGGTAAAATTATCTCTCCTTCCCAAATTCCTATCCATATTACTGTTAAGATAGTTAGCCTGATTTCATCTGTTTCTCTTCACCCCAGACTGACAGGCTCCCAATGGGATGATGTTTAGTTTACTAGGTTATTACCCCTGTTTGCATATCTGTTGAGTTTAAATGGTCTGTTATCCCTTTCAAAGGTCTGTTTCTACTGTCATGTTGCCTATTATGATTTTTATTTCTATCATTCCATTGTGGTTCTCTTCTCTCCATTCTTCCATGGAAATTACTGTTTCTGAAATTTCCTCCCCCTCTACCCTCCCATAAATGCCAGTGTGAAAATAACTTTGATTTCAACCCCATTCAGAATGCCACTAAATCTATTTTGATTGAATTTATATCTCCAATTTCTTTCTGATGCCTGTCTAGTTTGTCTACATATTTTAAGAATTGTTCTGTACAGTCATCTGGTCCATATACCAAACCTCACTGCACTTTTCCTGGTAAATTCCTCTTTAATGGATCTATCTGTGTAAGCTTATCAAACAATTTGCCTAAATGTATTAATTTTCTTAGTTGCATTTCAAAGAAACCTTTCATACTGCCATTTTCTTCTTTATAATGTACTCCATTAATAAAGCCCTTTTAATTCTAACCTCTCTATAGTGTGTTCCATTAATAAAACCATTTTAATTCTAGCTTGTTTCGTTTCTAACCAAAATTTATTCAGGAACCATTTCTCAAAATCACTGTTAAGTCTTAAGAGCATAAGAGTGTGTCACCATCCAAAACCTGTTTTACAAACTTAATTTTAGGCATATCATTTATACCACTATGAAATTATCATGACAGTGTTGTAGAAAATCAACTGAGTGCAGTTTATATGCCTCTTGGAAAATTTGTAGTGGGTACATTGGCTGACATTCCATTTCCGTTACTTTTGAAAGTGTTTGTGCCAAACCTTTCTTCCATTTCAGCTGATCTGTTACAAACATTGCATACATTACTTCATACATCCACATTGCTAGTTGTAGCTTTTTCTACCTTAACTAGGTACTTTATTGCCAATCATGAATAATTAATTTTCAGTTTTATTTTCCAATTTACTGATTTTACATTCAAGATTTTGATTGTTAGTACCCTTATGGGTCTCATCTTGGCTCTGAGGTCATACTTGGATCGTTCCAGTGACTGACAAAGAAGATTGAGAAGACCAGCCTTGACATGGAATTTCTTCAGAGCCCACAATTTGCAGCATTTTTCCCAGAATTGACTGTGAATCTTTGTTTCCGAGTTGAGTGGAAGGACTGAATCAGATGTCAAAGGTGCTCCTGACAACCAATGAAACTCACATGATACTGGATGTAGAAAGCTGGTTGAAACCTGAAACTGACAGCAGTGAGATTTCTGGGGACAATTTAAGTGTACATTGAAAGGATAGGAAAATGACAAACGGAGGTCTTTTATTTGTCACAGTAGCAAGGAACTCAAATTCAGGCAAGATAGAAACTGAAGCTGCATGTGAGACTGATTAAGCAAGACTCAGTATAAGGGCTGGGCATCAGATTGTGATTGGATCCTTCTATCTCCAACAAGATTCATCTACTGATGTAACAGAAAGCTTTAGAGAAAATCTCAGTTCACATGTATGTCAGTTCCACAACGATACTGTAATCATTGGTGGAGGCTTTAATCATCCAACAGTTAATTGGTAAAATTGCAGTTTTGATAGTGGTAGCCATGATAAGGCATCCTGTGAAACCGTACTAAATGCCTTCTCTGAAAACTACATTGAACAGATAGTTAGGTACCCCACTCATGATGGAAACATAGTGGATCTAATAGTAACAGATAGACTTGACCTCTTTGATGATGTCCACATTGTTTCAGGTGTCAGTGACAATGATGCAGTTGTGGCAACAATGATTACCAAAGTACAAAGGACAACTAAACCAAGTAGAAAGATATATATGCTCAATAAACTAGATAAAAAGATCAATAGTGTCATATCTCGAAGAGAAACTTGAAACTTTCAGTACAGCACAGGGGCCTGTAGAGGAACTAAGGCTCAAGTTTAAAGGAATAGTTGACCACACACTGGATAGTCTACTGGTACAGCAGTTCACAATGGGAGGGAACCTCCATGGTATACAGTCACTGCAAAGAAACTTCTAAAGAAACAGATTTTATAGCAAATAGGTGTAAAAGAAAGCATAGGGCTATAGATAGAGAGATACTGAATGAAATGCATTTGGCTATCAAGAGTAATGCGTGATGCCTTCAGTGACTACAATAACAGAATATTGCCAATGATCTTTTGCAGAACTCAAAGACATTCTGGTCATACATAAAGGCTGTCAGTGCACCAAAATTAGTGTCCAGTCCTTGGAAAACGAGACAGGAACTGAATTGAGGGCAGCAAAGAAAAAACTGAAATGCTTAACTCCATTTTCAGATGTCCCTTTACAATGGAAAACCCAAGAAAATTGCCCCAATTTGATCCTCATATAACTAAAAAGATTAATGAAATAAGCATTAGTGTCAGTGGGGGTTGAGAAACAGCTGAAATAATTAAAACTGAACAAAGCTCCAGAACTTGATGGAATCCCTGTCAGATTGTATACTGAATTTGTGGCCGAGTTAGCCGTTGTTCTAACTATAATCTATTGTAGACCCCTTGAACAAAAAAATGTGCCCAGTTCTTGGAAAAAAGCTCAGGTCACACCCATCTACAAGAAGGGTAATAGAAGTGATCCACAAAACTACAATCATATATACTTGACATCAATTTGTTTTAGAATTCTAGGTTCCCTTGCTCTATCTGTGACTGGAACAGGAAAGGAAATGACTAGTAGTGGTACAGAGTACCCTGCACCATGCAACATATGGTGACTTGCAGAGTACCTGTGTAGTTATAGTTGTACACTTCTGTAACCAGGCAAATCCCTTGCAAGAATTACTGCAGGTAGACACCAAATTTTCCTGAAATGAGGTGCAACTCAAGTACTGGCATTGCTTAATGAGAAAGCTGCGACAGAACTTCACGCCAATGCTAGGAGTTATGAGTGGATGCAGTTCTAATACAAATTCAGGAAGGTGTTGAGAAGATGATAGCTTATGCTTTCTGAGTAGTCTTCAAGTCTGTGATGAACTGCTCTGCAATTGTGAGAGAGTACCTCAAGATTGTATGGACCCTCAACCAGTTCTACAGACTACATGGTGAAGCAAGACACTTAGGCTTCAACTATTCTTTCTGCTCTTTGGTCATGAGAATGAAATGACAATGGATACACTATTGTTGTTTCAACCAGATGATAGGATATCTATGTGAAATACCTAATCACCAGGACCAAAGAAGTAAGGCAAATGGCTCACATACGGATCCTGGACACCCAGGAGAAAGATGAGAGCATTATAATACCAAGAACCAGCCAGTGACATACAGGCTAGAAAACTTAGTATAAATTTTTATGCCTGTACAAAAAGTGGGTATCAGAAAAGTTACTAAAGAGCTAATTTGGGCCGTATCATATCTGTCACTTTTTGAATGTCACATATGAAGTTGAGAATTATGACCCTTCATTAAGAAGAAAAAAAGAGCACAAACATCATCCATGTCCTTCGTATGAAGCACTGCTGCAGTCCAGAGGCGAAGATAAAAAATGGGAGGTACAAGAAAACTTAAAGACACATTTGTCAAATGTAAAGCTTCAGTGGGAGGGGCTACCTTCTTGCTGCTCATGTTGAAGAGGATATAACAATGTGACCAGAATGTGAGGATCTTTCAGTCCCACTAAAAATGCACTTTCAGTGCTAAGTGTTGTACTTCATTGATAACCCTGCTTTTGGATTTGGTCTTTAGTGTGGTTATAACATGAAAATATTGACAAAACTCAGACAGGTACCCCAATAACTTTATGTTCCTATTTTGAATAAACATTCTTTTCCAGTACTAACAGAGTTGTCACTGAAGTGAAGCCTTCTGAAAACCAAACAGAGAATACTGTTAGGCCATAATTTCATTGAAAACTGGTGTATTAAAAATAGGTCTCTGAACCAAAAATCATCACTAATATTTTGCCTGAGCCATAGAGAGACAAACAGTAATGAATCAGTGTTAGATTTCACATTTTTCTACTTTGCAAGTTGAGAACTAACTTATTCTTGTATATAGGGTTTATGAATGAAATTTATTGGTTTTAGGTACTGTATCCCTGGTATTGTATACGTTATATCTTTGAAGATGACCCTGTTACCTAGCTGACACTTGTGTGTGTAAGTCCGATGCTAAAGGTGATGCTAAAGCATGTTTCTTTTGATATGAGCCATCTCACTTATTTCAGAGTCTTTGGATTCTGGACAATAAATTGCATCTTTGAGGGTCAAATAATTTGGTGTTCTGTATCTGCTAAATACACAATTCAGGCCTGTTACTTTGATCTTCTGTAGAAGAACTGTTATGGATTTTGATACTGAAAATTTAATACCTCTCTATTAGCCACAATCTCTATGATTTCTTCCTCTTGCATTCTCATTGCAAAATTGAATTGTTTTCCACCTGTATATAACACAATAACAAAGATAACTGTACTTTAATGCCAAAACTGAAGAACAGAGAAGTCAAAAACATCAACAGGAGACCCAAACAGCACTCTCAAAAACTAAGCAACTGAATCTGAGATGCTAGGTGAACTGGGCAAAAATATAGCTGTGTGTCTTAAGAAATTCTCGGTACACACGTATCTGTGTGGTACTGTGCCTGAATGCATCCATAGCACACCGAGTATGAGCACGTAGTGTAAGAAAACACAGCCACAGCATTATGAGAAAGGCAGGCGGATACATGTTGAGATGTCAACGATGCCTGGGAAAGGGTAAGGCTTTCCATCTTACCATCCCCCCAGCAGTCAAAGTAGCATCACACAGCCAGACCTCTTGTGAGCCACATGCTTCCTCTGCAGAAAGCCACTCTTGACACTACTTGCAGCAGCTAGTTAAATAAAGTAAATTTACGTTTATTAAAACGTACAATTTTTACTACTTTGTAAGGGAGACACAATTCAGTGAGAAAAGCCCCTCACTCATACACATATCTAATGTAACTGCCCTTCTCTGAATTCTTGATCATTAATGATTTCACGCGTGACACTTGTCACAGTTTACTCCATTACTGGTTCATGCAGCTGCCTTTCAACTGATGCACTGTCCATTATCACTTTGGATTACACTCCTAAGGACCTGAGAAGGAAATATGACATTTTTAAGCTTTTGTGAAGCACAAGTGTTGCAGTTCCAATCCAATAGCGAGAGCCACAGTGTTCTTAACTCAACCTACAGCCTATTGCAAGGGAAATAGATTACTATTTGCATAAGATTTGCTTATATACATTGCCTGTAAATTACTCGCAGTAGTACTTCAACCTCTATAAATCTATCAATGAGAAACTTAGTATCTACAGTTTATGTCTGGAATTTTCAAATTTGAACAGAGCTGTATGCAGGTTTACGGACTACATTTTAATATGTTCTTCCTTTTGTCATGTCATGTGCATTTGCTTGTAATTCTTATCTTCTATGGAACATAATGTAGAAATACTGAAACTCATTCCTTTTACCAGACTAACACATTTATTATACATTTGGTACAATTTACACACTTTTCTCAACCAAGGTACAAATAAAAGGACAAATTCAGATCGTTTCACATGTAACACAAAACACAATTGTTCAAACTCTTATTACAAAACGAACTGTAACTGAATACTGTAAATATCTTTTTCACAAAGTGAAATACTTTCATTAACAATAACAAGAGTCATTCGGCACACACATTATTTTCATATGCCTTCTTGTTTTTCCACTTGCATGCTAACACTCAGTCTTGCTTACGGGGTTTAGTATTACCACAAAATTTTCTTTCACACACACACACACACACACACACACACACACACACACACACACAAACCTTTTTTCCTTTTACAAAGGACATTGTAGCAGTATAAAAACACATAACACAATCATCATAAAAAAATATAGTTGATGAGATGTTTAGTGGGAAACATTTCTCCTGAGGCTTTTGGGCACTTGGCACTCCATAGGGCAGCATGTAGCATTTATTTTAAATCCTAGTCTTCATCACATTGTTTGTACTCTTTCCCTCAATCGGTTAAGTTCTTCAGCAATTGCTGAGGGTAGGTCTTTTCCAACTTGTTCTCTGAAGTATTTTTCAACATCATGAACCTGAAACATCATTCATGCTACATAAAATCTTAACATTATTTATACCAATATTTATAAAAAGAATGTGAATTCAATGAAGTAGATGTGGACAATTATATTTTACTTATAAATTGGGAACAGTGACGAACACTCACAGTCATTTGGAAGCACAGATCCTTTAATGTGGCTAAAGAGGGGTAAAAGTTTATGGAAAATAGACTAAACAGGGGTAAATGGAGAAATACTTGGGAGATACGGTTATGAACTACAACAAGAGGAGAAAAACATTGCTTTTCAATCACAGTATTCTGCTTATTTTAATGTGTATTTGTATGAAAAAATGTTATTGCAGTTGAGTATCATTACCTCTTGAAGCCAAAAGTCCTTTGGAATCCTAAACAGTTCTTCCAGATTGACTTTTTCTGGAAGTCCATCCAATCTGAGTGTTCCACTCTTTGGAATGTAGCCAATAGCTGTTTGCTCAGCAATATCTTCATTCTCAATGCGACGCAGAATCCAGTCAAGTACACGTGAATTTTCCCCAAACCCAGGCCATAGAAATTTGCCCTACAAAAATCCAGAAATATTTATTTTTATAAGTGATATTACATCACAATCTTAATTCAAACATATGAGTATAATATTGAACAAATTTTTTAAAATTTATAAAAGAGTTGTGTGCCCCATGTCTGCAAAAAATAAGTGTGTTTCAGTATTAAAACTGGTAAATAAAATGTTTACAAATCCTAAATATCTTTAACTACAAACAGAACTTGTCATCATTTCTGACATACATTATATTTTATTTCTTGTAAAGTTGTGTAGTTTGTTGACTATGGAACAAGATACATTAGCAAAAAACACCATGTTCTTTCTTTTAACTTATTCTTAGTGAACGAACCACAGTAAAAAAAAAAAAAAAAAAAAAAAAAAAAAAAAAAAAAAAAAAAAAAAAGGCAGGACCTTGCCAAAAAATAATTTAAAACTGTTTCATAAAATTAACTTATGAACCATTCTGTCCAACAGGTCTCCATAATTTATCACAGTGAAATTTGAAACTGAACAATGAACAATGAACAATGCATTAACAGTAAGTGCAAATAATCAAGAGAATTATTCAAGAGTAATATCATTGATTAATACAATATAAACTGAAGAAATGATACTCACCTCACTGCTTTTCCTAAACCAGTTGACATGAAATATTTTTGGTAACTTAGCACCTTTACGTGCCTCCATGCTCAGCCAGTGTGAGAGGTAGTGCCCAAAGTTGTAGCCAAAGAATGGTCTCATCGCGAAGGGATCATGCATCACAACTTTCCCCTGCAAGAAATGATTGACAGTGTCATTTCCTCTTTAACTGTTGTGTGTAGTTAACTTCACTCACATAGCATAAATTGCCACAAACTGAACATTTTACCATTGCAAATATGTGGAGATCTCCAGCACACTGAAGGTGACATGGGACCACAGCTTTAATGAAAGAAATGTTGGAGCTCTGTTGCAAGTAGCGTTAGGATGTCCCTTATATATTGATGGTGACTAGTTTTGGACTTGCGTCCATTCACATGCCATCCGTCTTCTTAAGTGACTGAGTACAGTTATGTATGCATGTGTGGAACAAGCGTAGTAAATAATCAAAATGGCAATACAGATACTTTATCATGTAGGAGACAAGTTACAATGAACAATGTGAAGAGCTCTCTTCATTAGTCACCATCAATAAATAAAGGATACTTCCTAACGCAACATAGGATGGTACTCAACCAATCTTTCATTACAAATATTTGGCTGTTTCACGTCTATTTTGATTACGTGGGTATTGTAAATGAATCACTGCATATGAATCTAAAACAATATGCAACTTAAAAGAATTTATTGCTCTGTGGTGAAGATTAAGTGACATCTTGAGAACATGATTAAAAATTAGTGGATTTTCTTTCAATGACTTTTTGCTTTTATGTAATTTGCAGATTTTATTGTTAAGTGGCAGTAATTATTATTTTCAATCACAGACAACCGTTTAGTGTGAAAAAGTTATTCTTTCTTACCACTAAAAGAAGAATGAAGATTTGGTGCAAAAAAAGAAAAAAAAAAGTCCAAAATGGGAGACTGAATTATATCTCCAATAAATAAGAAGTAGCTGTGGTACTTTCAGTGAAGAAGATTTTTAAAATGCATTTTGTGAATCACATTAGATAATGAAACTTTACTGTCAAGTTTTTCCAATATTCCCCAAGATATAATTCAAATTGTAAATCAAAACAAAAGCATTACATATGTACCGAGATTATTGTCATATTGAGATGGCATATAAGAATTTAGTACTCTATTGCATAAAATGGCTGCTGAACATACATAACAAGGGCTTACTTTATGTTCAGCTGCTGCTGTAGATTCTGATCTCATAGAAGCACCAACAAATACACCATGTTTCCAGTTAAATGCTTCATACACAAGAGGGACACCCTGAGGCCTGCGCCCTCCAAACAATATGGCATCAATGGGCACTCCAGCTGGATCTTCCCAAGCAGGATCAATGATGGGACACTGGTCTGCTGGTGAGCAAAATCTGCAACAATTGTTAAAAACAATTTCATTAACTTTCTGATGACTGGGCGACAGCCATTAAAATATAATTATTCTCTGCAAATTCCATAGAGTTCTCATTTAAGTCATTGTATTCATTTGACCTTTCTGCCCATCTGACTATAATTACATATCTTTGAACATCCAGATGCTTTAAATGTAAATGACTACTGTAGATCGCAAGGAGATTTGTTTTAACTCGTTTTCTAAAATGTGTCTCTCTTGGTTGGTTGGTTGGTTGATTTGGGGGAGGGGACCAAACAGTGAGTCATTGGCCCCATGGGGTTAGGGAAGGAAATCAGCCGTGCCCTTCCAAAGGAACCATCCCGGAATTTGCCTGAAGTGATTTTGGGAAATCACAGAAAACCTGAATCAGGATGGTTGGACACAGGTTTAAAGATTGTCCTCCCAAATGCAAGTCCAGTATCCTGACCACTGCACCACTTCACTCTTTGTGTGTCTTATCTGGTCCACACCTTATAACTACCATCTTTGCAATGTGTCTACAGCTCTCTCATTTCTTTTTCTTTTAGCATTTGTAAATGAAAAACGGATTACTGAAGTTTGAGATTCATTACTGATGTATTTTTCTGTCAGTCATCCTTCACTATCTTACTCTGATGCCAAAATGAACTAAATTACCAATTTTGTCTTTTGGAATAAACATTTATTTCATCAGGAATTTATCTGGGCAAGAAAGAGCCACAGGGGCCAGGGGACAGCAACAAGAAAAGCAAAAAAATTAAATAACCTTGCATCAAGAAAGGCACAAGCAGTTGTCCAATAAAAAATGTGTTACCAGTAGATTAATTTGAAGTTATGGTAATACATATAGTGGTAGGCAGCAGCTGCTGTTTACAATATACAAAAAGCTGTATAATCCAGACAGATATATGCCACACACTAGAACTCCTGCCATCTGTAGTGATATTACTTTTCACGAAAATAAAAAGGCAAGAAAATGTGTGACAGATATTCATGTGTATGGATCAGTGATTACTTAAGAGTGAACATACACAGATTGCTAAATTTTGGAAGTGGAAGTTCTTTCATTTGGAAAGAGGAATTGAAGCTTTACAAGCACAACTAAATATAATCATATGTATTGTTCTGTTTTGTTATGTTTCTATTGACTTGGGGCCCTGAGTGATTATTTCCTCAGTCAGTTTCCATATTCTGCAGAATGGAAGACCCTGTAGTTGTTTGCCATTTGTCATGCACATTTATTTTAGCTATCATGAAGTAAATAGACGTTTTTCTTCCATAACTCGACATCAGATTCATTCTAGATGTCCTTTTCTTTGCCATATTATTAATTTTATCCCAGAAATGTCTCAGAATAAGCAACCATGTACCGATTCCCTTTCATTCAACACTTTACACAATAATGTGCACTAGTACTTACTGTAGAACGTATGTCATCTTTGCTTCTCTGTTTCACCCAATGTCATTCATATATTAAGAGCTCACAACATAGGACTACTGAAATTATGATGGATAATTTTATGTTTCACTGAGGTAAGCTACACTTTTTTCTGTAACTGGTGCAAAAAAAAAAAAGTATCTCCAGAAATTATAAGAGAAAAGACTTCAAAAAAATTTTCAGTTACTACAATTAGTAGTCATTGAAATTGCTCTCAATATAAATGCCACCATACCAATTCATTATGACTGATTGCATAGTTCAAGAATCTGTAGGGGATACCCAGCATTTCATGCATAAGACTGTAAACACCTACAGTCATTCCTCCGCGCTTAGTAAAGTTTATACCTTGAATTAGGATGCGCAGCAGGCTTTCCACTGTTTTTGTCCCATGGTTTGCCCAACCAGTCAGTGATCTGCATGGTTAGGTCTGTTTCTTTCTCAAGTCCTTCCCAGAATACTCCTCCATCATTAGTGGCAGCAACATTGGTGAAAATGGTGTTTCTGAATATGGTCTTCATTGCATTTGGGTTGGTCTGACTTGATGTTCCTGTTATTAAAAAAGAAGCATTGGTAGTAATAAAAATGTGTTCACTTGGCAAAAATAAGCAATAATAATTGTTTTCTGTGCCACATAAATATATTTTTGCCCCTCTGCTATATATAACAAATGAGAAATAAAACGTACCTGGAGCAACCCCAAAGAAACCATTTTCTGGATTTATGGCACGAAGCTGCCCATTTTCATCAAATTTCATCCATGCAATGTCATCACCTACACATTCTACTTTGTATCCTGGTAATGTTGGATTCATCATAGCAAGGTTTGTTTTCCCACATGCACTGGGGAAAGCTGCTGCTATGTAACGCTTTTTCCCTGCTGGATTTGTGATACCCAGTATCTGAAATGAGATAGTAGAGTTAAGGGAGAAGCTATATCCCATCATTTGCCAGAGTCTTTACACCTGGAAAGTATTGTTGACACTTACCAGCATATGCTCTGCAAGCCAACCCTCTCGTTTTGCAATGGTTGATCCAATACGCAAGGCGAAGCACTTCTTGCCCAAAAGAGAATTTCCACCATAACCACTGCCATAAGACACTATCTCGTTGTTGTCAGGCCTATGACAAACAAATAAACTGAACATTTGATTTCTGTAAACCCTATTTATGCTTATAAGTAAATAAATAAAATATTTTATTACCATTCTCATGTTTAAATAGTAAATATAGCAATTACTATTTCTGAGAACGGCTTATTGGTCTCCATTTTCACCACATAAATTTATTACACATGCAGTAAACATAATGAATATATCAAATAACTATCCCAGTTATGACCCTCATAAATTTATAAGTGCCTATAATTCAGACAAAAAATTAGTCATTGTGTTTCTATAAGTCCATCTCATTTTGTTTAAACTTTTTATTTTCTTCCCTTTTCTTGCTATATTTTTCTATCTAGTGGTACTGTAATATTCAAACAGTAAATTTTTAAATAAGCAACAAAAAAAGAAGTTAATTATACCTCTGGAGAATGATTGTTCTTTCTGGATCACATGGCCAGCTAGCATACTCATTTGTTGGTTTTGCTGGGCTGCCAACAGAATGCAAGCATTTTACAAAATCTGCTCCTTCTGCCAAGAGATCCAACACAGGGGTTCCCATTCGCGTCATTATTCTCATTGAGGACACAACATAGGGTGAGTCAGTAACTTCGATACCAATCTTTGACAGAGGGGAACCAATAGGACCCATACTGAAAGGAATGACGTACATAGTCCGACCTGCAAAATGAGAAGCATTAGGTTTTAGCATGAAAGCAGATTTGTTAGAACTATCAGCTTTTTAAAGATGCAGCAGAAATATTAGGAATGGGAATAATGATTGGTTTTATAGGTGAGCTCTTGTTTATTTGATCTCAAGACCAATATGACACATTTGTTATATCTACCATGATTGTATGAGAAAGTTCAGTCTAATAATGTACAGTGCATATGTTACAAAGAAAGTTATCTCATAGCAGACAAGGAATTGCAGAAAGTACAATAAAAAAGATATGCACACAAAAGTGTCATATTTAAGTTATCTTTGCTGAAGACAATCTTATCTTTATTGTTCACATAATAAATATGAAGAAAAGTAGCGAAGAACCTCCCTGTTCTATAGATAGATAAATATTATGTGGCATAAAAGAAAACTGGTTTTACCAAATTTAATCACAGTTCCATTAGTAATACTTAAAAATGGTACAACTGTGCTGCACATACCTCGCATACAGCCTGGAAATCTTTCACCAATGGCTTCCTCCATCTGGCCTGGTGACATCCAGTTGCCCAAAACTCCTTTCACACCTGGAGCTACATCAGGAATTGTTTCAGATCGGTTGGTTGTGCAGACAAAAGTGCGACTTTCTACCCTGGCAACATCAGCCGGGTTCGTCCTGGCCAGCCAACTGGACAAACAAACATTTTTTAAAGTAACAATTTACATTTTTGGTACTGTAAATACAATAGTGACTCTCAAAAAGTCATTGTGAAATAATTTATAATGTAAGGAAATTTTAATCCCAAGTGCATTCCTTTTACTGAAAGCTTTTACTAGTTCCACTGATTGATGGACAATGATGTTAGCAAAGGAAGAAATAGTAAATGTTCTTTTGTTAATCATGCAAAGTTTTGTGACTTTTCCTCCACATTTAGTTTCTATGTGAAGAAAATTTATCTGTAGATATGACTATAAAGTAATGAAACTTGTGGTTGAAACATGAATTGAAAATAGAACATAACAGGTGATTTAGGTAAGATATCTGTATGGTGCAAAAAGTGGAAACTGACCCTGAACAAAGAAACGTGTGAAGTTATTCACACGAGTACTAAGAGAAATCTGCCTAATTTCCATAATTCGATAAGTCACACTAACCTAAATGCTGTAAATTCAACTAAATACTTAGGGATTACAATTACAAGTAGCCTAAATTGGAACGATCACATAGATAATGTTGTGGGTACAGATGTGGGATCCACATCAGGTGGGACTAACGGATGACATCGAAAAAGTTCAAAGAAGGGCAGCTCATTTTGTATTATCGCAAAATAGGGGAGATAGTGCCACAGACATGATACGTGAATTGGAGTGGCAAACATTAAAACAAAGGCGTTTTTCGTTGCTATGAGATCTTCTCATGAAATTTCAATCACCAGTTTTCTCCTACAATCGCAAAAACATTCTATTGGCATCCACCTACATAGGGAGAAATGATCATCATGATAAAATAAGAGAAATCAGGGCTCTCACAGAAAAATTTAAGTGCTCGTTTTTCCCGTGGGCTGTTTGAGAGTGGTATGGTAGAGAGGCAGCTTGAAGGTGGTTCATTGAAACCTCTGCCAGGCACTTTATTGTGTATAGCAGAGTGAACACAGTGATGTAGATGATTCACATTAGAATGTGAAAAATTAAAAAGATCTAAAGAAAAATGCACATCTTCTACAGAGTACACTCCAAAATTAAAAAAAAAAAAATAATGTCTGAGAATCATTCCTGAAGTAACTCAGTTTTTTAATTAAGAACAATGTTGTATTCAGATCTTTGTAAGTAATCAATGCAAAATAAAATGATAAAATATTATTAATTTGATTGAAAACTTCGTGTAAAGCAAAAAATAACACAATGTCAGACATAATTTAACATAAATTTAGAAAAGTTTTAGATTACTTTCTGGACAATGCAAATAGCGAGGGGAATTAAAGTTAATGAAATATTCAATGTATGTGCATTCCATCAAAGAATTCAAGAAATTTCATAGTAACTAAAATGAAAGTTTAATTTAATTCCCTTTGCAGGAAGTTTATGATGTGACAGCATTGTTACTGAGATCTGCAAATACAGATTATTAACACAAGCCAAATTAAAACTTACCAGTTCTCATATTTAGGAAGCTTTTGTATCGTTCCCTGCCTCTGCATTAGGTTGAGGAGTTGCACATTCTCCCTTTCAGAGCCATCACAGATGTGAATGTTCTCTGGTTGACACAGGGACACCGTCTCTTCCAAGTAGGCACGCACCTTTAAAGTTAACATTTTTTTTTTTACCTTATGTTACCTGATACATTCAATAAGTCACAGAAATGCAGTTTGCTTGTACAGGCTTGATACTAGCAGGTGGGCAATTTGTGCATTTATACATGCTGCCAAATTCTGACAGCAGCCAATGTGTCATATTCTAGGTTTGAAATAGAAACATAAATATTATTTAATATTTTTTTCCATTAGAATCATCAATGCTACAATAGTAAACATGGGGAAGATTTGATATTGCAATCAGTTACAACTAAACATCAGCATACAATTAATGTAGTTGCAAGCATGTGCAGAATGGCCTCCGTTTGTGTGAAGAGTCACTACACTAAATGTCAGTGTGCTATCTAGCACAGTGTTTATGCTGTCCTACTGTCTGTGGTGCCTAGTTTGGATCTGAAAGCACTGTCCCCTTCCAAACCATACTATTTTTGTCTGCTGCTGTCATAATACGGACAACAATTAGCAATAATAGTATGGACCTGAAAGCAGTACTGCAGCTTGCAAAGGGGTAAGGCACTTTATAGCAGTTGCTGTGTGAAGGCGGAAAAAGTTCTCTATAACACATTGCACTTAGATGTTCACTTTGCTAATACTGTGCCGATGTGCATGACTTTGGAAATACTGGGGCAGTGATCATCTTGCATACTGCATACTTTGAGTCGACACTGGGTAGCAGACTATATACACAAACTCATAACCTTTTATTTTGTTGACAATTGTTTTATAGAAGATAGCTTATATAATTTAATGCTCACATATGAAAGCAATCTAAGGTCATTAATTTAAAAATAATTAATTTCTATCAATGATTGCAAAAATTCCACTACAGTTGTTTCTTTTAGCTCTGTACGGTCACTTTCAGATACGTATAGCGAAAAATATAATTTAGAGTCTGTGCAGAACACCATAGCCGGTTGATGCACACATGGCAAGGCATGCGTGGGGCCATTCTTGTTTGGTTTCTTCCATTTTATAGTTGTATGTTTTGCTACACTTATCAAAAATTTAAAACCGTTTAACTTTGTTTCACAATTTTTTTACTGCAAGTGGGCACATCCCTTCTTTATAATTATGTCTATTCACTTCCAAAGTAGTAATAATGTGCAAAGTCAAAGAGGTACAAACATCTTATCCACATTCTTACTTATTGCTTTTGAAAATAACACCATGACCCCTGTCCCTACAAGCCTTACAGTGATGAAGTATTTTAATGAAGATACTTTGTACCTTTGGCAAGTTACCTTGCAAATTAAAAGAAGTATCTGGGGACATCAGAATTCATGCTATTTATACATAGATTTAAAATGTAAATGTATCAATTTAAGTTATTATTAGAAAGTAGTATTCAAACAAATTCAATATTTCAACAGCTGTTTTACTTTATGTGAAAATGTTTATTTTCTCTTTTGTAGTAGTGTTATGAAAAAAAATGGATGGAATTAAAGCTTGTGTCCACAGGTAGTTAGTTATCTTATCATGGACAATGGACAGGTGAACATGACGATGTCCATGTATCTCTTTGACAGTTTTACGTGCCTGCTACTGTCACTGTTACTTTAATAGATAGTTTGAAACTCTTGTATGCTCTCTTCTGGCACTGCGTACCATTTAAAATTCATTTGATTGTCTAGTGGCACACAGTACAATTCATCTTTATATTTATATTATCTCGTAAATTTAGTTCCTTGCAATGGACTTTTAGTCAAAAATAAAACCATTCAAAGTGAATTTGTGTACATTTCTTACCTTCGGTGACAGCAGATGCACATCTCCATTTGTCACATTAACACCTCTCAGGTGGTTGAAGAGACCAACATTTGGTTGTGATAGTGTCTTCGCATATCGTGACACAAGGGCAGTACATCTGGAACAGAGTATGGAAGAAATGAACCAAAAAATAATGCAATTTTTTGTGCATATTATAATTCTGTGATGCTTCATTAAATTGTGTGCAGAGCATTTTACATGAAGTCCTTCTTGTCAATGGATCAAACTGAGTTCTAAACTCACTCACAGTTGATACAGAAGAAATTCTGGAATTTTTCAACTTTATTCCCTCGAATACTCAGCTAAAAACTGATTTTATTCAATTTCTTATTGCTTTTGGCAAAACATCAGTACCAGACAACTGCCCAGATATAGAAGTAATTCGCTGTGTCCTGTGTGCTAATATGACACCTGGACAAGAACATTAAGAAGAAATTACAAACGCTAACCTCCATAGTTAAACAGTATGTTAGGGCAATAACAAACACAGTAGCAGTGTTGAACTTCTGAACTTTTTATTTATTTAACTGATTTATTTCATTTACACAAAAAACTTGTGTGTTTATCTACTTTCTACGTCTGCATGAATCTCTTTGTAATAGGTGCTACAGCTAAGTCCGAAAGCACAGGCTGTGTTTGGCAACACTTAGTGAGGAAGATAGACTTTACCACCTAGCATCACACTTCCCATGACACACTACTGCTGGCTGCAGCCTACTCTCTCCACTCCACACTAACCCAGTTTGAAACTGGTAAATATAAAATGCATGGGCAGTAAACATTTCAGTCTTTCAACAACATTGCACTAAATGTAATTCTTCTGGCTTTCCCTGCAATTTGTTGACATCTTGATGTGACAGGTGTTCTACTGGATATCAGTGTTGTCCGTGTACAATATTTTGACAATATGACTGGTTTTCATCATGCGCTGAGCTGCAGGTAATACCCAATGAAGACGAGCCACGTTGTCTAAATATTGTGCATGGATGACACTTATATCTGGCAGAACACCTGACATCTCAAGATGTCAAACATTGCAATAATTTGAAAGTTTGTGCCAGACGAACACAAATCTGATCCCAAAACTTCCGCCTTTCACAGTCATCCGCTCTACTAACTGAGCTACTCAGGTCTCACATGTGACCTGCCCCCACAGATTTACTTCTGCCAGTATCTCTATGCTATCTTCCAAACTTCACAGAAGTTCTCCTTGTGTGCCTTGTACGACCAGCACTCCTGGAAGAAAGAAATTATGTTGAAATAACCACAGCCCAGGGATTGCTTCCAGAATGAATCTTTCACTCCTCAGCGTAGTGTGTGAATGGCAGAGTTTGGGACTGAGTCATGGTCCAGTGCGCAATCTTTATCTTCCAGGAAGTTTTACATCTGTTTTCATTCTGCTGCTAAGTAATATTTCGTTCCATAAACATTGCACTAGTTCCTTGATTTGACCATTATCTATCATTTAGAAAACAATTGTTACGTGTGTGTGTGTGTGTGTGTGTGTGTGTGCGCACTCAAAGGCTCAATAGAAACAATCGACTGAGTATACTGATTTAAACAGAGACTATGGTGCAAGGCTATTTTTGTTTGTCTGGAAATAATTCAGTCCTCTTGTCAGTTCTTTACCATTTACCGTTATTACGCATAAGCAAGTATCAGTTGGAATCTGCAGCCAGCACAAGAATAACGAAGTAGCTTGATTAACTCCACTGTCGCCATTACTGCCGTGCTGAAGAAGGAATTTCTTTCCTTTGAGGCTTTGTAGTCTATAATCGAGCCGGTACAAGTAGATCCCTAACTGATAACAACGCTGTTGCCATTACCTGCATAGCGATAATGGTTGCAATACAGTAGCAGTCTATATTCCTGCGACAACACTGTGGCGTTGCCATAGAGATGCAGACTCGACTGTAGGTACAGGAAAGCCCCGTTAAAACCCATAAGGATGTTTTAAGCCGATATTTTTCGGTATTTGTTTGGTGTCGGTTACAACAGATATTTTCTTATTTTCACTAATAACCGAGTAAAAAAAACAAAATATCAATTAGCCATAGTAGCAGTGCTAACATTTTTATTTTTTAAACTTGACATTTAAAAAAAAAGTAATTTATATTCGTAAAATTTGCATTGACTTGAAATACTGTGTTATTATAGAAAATGGTAAAAGCGATCAGTGCTATTACAATAACAATGCCGACAGAGTCGAGCACAAAAAAACGGCATAAGAATTGGTACAACACTGCTGAGACAATACTGTCCATTTTGCCGTGTGTCGTCGCTTAAGGCACGCTTGTACGTGCCGTGTACACGACCTGTCCCCACTTGGTGTCAAGACGTTTCTCCGTGTCTGCGCCGGACATCCGTTGTTTTGCAGAAACGCACCAATCTTAGTCTGGAAATGTTTTTACGGAATGACGTGGCAGACTACAATGCTTCATTTGCTTTAAAAGACTGGAGATTTATCTGTCATTTCTACAAAATAATAAAGGAAGGAAATTTGGCAACAGTAGCAAATTTTACAGTTCATTGACAGTATACAATAAAAATAGAAAGTAGCTGATCTGCTACCTGTGTCTACATGGAATGCTTTTATCTGCTTGTAGCCCTCAAATAAGGAGAAATTAACACGAAAAACAGTTCTTCAGCCTATTTTCAGCCTTTAGGACTGTCTAATCGTAATGTCTAAATTGTGATACGATCAGCGATTACAATGAGTTTTGAGCAGAGGAAAGCATCAGTCATAAAATACAAATGATTCGTCTCGTGTGTTTTGTATGAAGATAACAGTAACGTCCATGACTTGCTTGATACAGTGGAATATTGCCGCTGATTTTCACATTTCTTTCTTTACAAAAAGTCGTTGGGATGACTGTTTAACAGCACTTTATCCTGCGAGCTGAAACCGAAACAAAAGAGTTGACAAAGGGAGGGTTATCATCTGAGCACGTAGTAGGCAATTGGAATGTAATTCCAAGGACGAGTTTTCCACACTCGTCTTTGTGAAAATGGCTGGTACTCGATATAGCTAGAATAGAATGATGTATACGTCTTTAACTAGATCCTTTCTTGTTGTAATTGGGGCAAATGATATTTCAATTTAGAGGTGTGGCATTTGAGACCATCCTAAGAAATGGTTAGATTTTTTATATACGTTTGCTTGGCACTAGGCTGCTCGGCGAATCCTGATACATCTCCTCTTAAAAAGATGCAGTATGAATTATACTTTAGGTATCTGCTGATAAGCTAAAACAAAATGCTGTTTGGCTACTGCTCTACATACACTTCCGCTAGACACAAGTGTGGGCTTCTTGAATTCTCATGCGCGTGTCGTTATGTGAAAACTGCTGTTAGTACGGTAATCAGCACTTCCGTGACACACTAAGCAGTTTTCCTTGCGCCTTCGTCTCCATTGTTAAATACACTGCGTTCTAAATTAAGATCTTGAGGAGGACGTGAGTGGTCATTCACCTGATTGATGATCCTTCTACGAAGAGGCATCAGCTTTAAGACAGAGGTTATACAGATAACTGAACATTATGAGAGCGACTGGTTTCCAGTGCAGTTCCTGAATGTCTGTGTAATATAGTCAATGCGTAAGTATCAAACACTGGAGGACCTTCTCTCGTCATGCCCCGCACACTGTCAGAAACAGAAAAGAAGTTTAGGGTTCATGGCCGTTTGGGCGAATCGTCAAGAGAGGGCTTACAGTTCTGATTAAGCAAATACAGTGCAGGAAACCTACGATATCTTCTTCGAACGAGTCGCCCTAGCATTCGCTGAAACGAGTCTGTGAAAAATAGCAGAAAAGCTATGGATGACTTGACAGAGATTTGAGCATCACTCCTCCAGAATATGAATCTGGAGTGCTGAACCATTACACGGTGTTTTTGCAACAACATAGCAGTAGTTGGAATGTCTTCTCGCAATTTGAGGGAAGCTTTGAGTGCAACCCAGTGTCTTGAATGATCGAATCTGGTGTTTTTTTGTGATGTCTTGTTCACTGGTGGAACTAATTCAGAAATGAAAGAAGTTGTTTTTTAGGCAAAGTCAGTCTGGGCACCAGTGATAGATATTACTGAATAAGTATTCGGAGATATAAAAATACCCTCGCTTTATCAGCAGCGCACTATTTCTGATATTCTACGCAAACTGCTTCTTTCTGGGAAGGGATGTAGTACGTGCAGGGCCGGACCCTCCCTACCCCTCCCCCAGCGGCCCACCTGTCCCGCCTTTACTCCTCTTACACTTTCACTAGTGTCAGTTTTCGCCACTAATTGTGATACGAACTGTATAGAAATCTTACAGTTGTACGAGTGATGGGTTGTGTCGCCTGGGCTTTTAAACCGGCCCTGAGTGTATGCATACCACACTAACATGGGAACATTACATCAAAATCTGTTCTCAGCCTCGTAAGTGATGATGGAATGTGTGTATTAATGTATTTGATTCAAATATGAGACTGCGCTGTGATGCGTCAGCATCTTCCATAATTATGTTCGCCCATCATGGGTGAAGAATAAGGTGGCAGAATATAATACCTTGGGATGGAACTATCGCAACCTAATGTTGATCCTTTCAGCCACCTTCGAGTTGTTAATACGGGAAATGGAAGTGTGCATCTGCTGTCTGGTTTGAACGTTTTACATCTTTGGATGTTCAACGAAAAGAATCAAATTTAATGTAATGTGATATTATAAGTACGCGTATAATTGTAGTTGCGCTTAGGATGAAAATGTAATATATTAGGGCCTAGTGTAAGGTGGATGCGCAAGTGCTTATACTAAACGTTCCACAAGAAATACTTGTATTGTTGGTCGTATTGTGAGCAGATGTGCACAAAGAAACTATCTGCACTTTCTTCACTCCAAGTAGATACGTTAACGTAAACATGCCTGAAGAAGGCGAGACATTAACTGTTGATTCCCGAGCTTCCCAAAAAATCCAAGTGGAGCCGTTTGAGACCTTGTTTCATCACAATAACAGGCCTGCTTATAGTTCGACCAATAACACAAGCATTTCTTGTGGAACTTCGAGTGTAGACATCTTACACACGGCCCTATTTGATTACATTCCGATCCCGAACGAAAATGAAATCATTTTCATAAGATGCAATATTGTGCTGCCTTCATTACCTCATTTGAGAAAATGTGAAGGTAAATTACATGAAAAGACGAGAGTTTACATTTTTCTTCATATCATTCAGAGTAATCCCCGTAAATAAGATGGGAATGAAGGAAAAGGGGAGGGGGGCGTTGGCCAGGATAAAATAAATTAAGCTTTTCTGAGCATTTATAAATATGCGTAGCTTCAGAGAGGGGCTAGATAAACTGGACGACTAGCGAGTAGGAATGGAATAGCTTCATTGTTAACTCTCCTACTTATAGTGCACCGATGTGTTCACGACGGTTCGAAGAAGATACCCGAGATATAACTGAAGATGGGTTTCACATTCTGCTTGGCAGCCCAAGGAATGCGTGAGAGAAGGATATACATGTCATGTATCATACTGAACACGATATAAAATTTCGTAGTTTTCTTTTTGTCTTATGTTGTGTGAGATTGTGCAGAGGGCCGCGCGGGGTAGCCGAGCGGTCTAGGACGTCTTGTCACGGTCCGCGCGGTTTCCGCCATCGGAGGTTCGAGTCCTCCCTCGGGCATGTGTGTGTGTGTGTGTGTGTGTGTGTGTGTGTGTGTGTGTGTGTGTGTGTGTCGTCCTTAGCATAAGTTAGTTTAAGTTAGATTAAGTAGTGCGTAAGCTAGGGACAGATGACCTCAGCGGTTTGGTCCCTTAAGACGTTATCACAAATTTCCAATTTGTACACTTCTAAACGTTCATTTGAATATTTTCAGGCAGTAATGACTATTTTTATACATCAAACAACTATACTGAGTTGACGCAAAAATTATCAACATTTGGAACCTTTCAAGACAGTTCGAAATACTTGCTAAATGCCGCGGAACTAAAAAGCTTAAAAGGCGGTAATGAGAATTCTTATATTTCGAATTCCACAAACAATCGCTTGTGGTAATTCTGGATGGCTTTACCTCCAAGTGAGCGCGAAAAAGAAATACGCGCAGATTTCTTTTCCTGTGTAATTCATCCTAATTACGCAGCAGGTTACCTGGTTCTCGCGAAATGATAATGTGAGGCAGCGAAACACAAACATCGAACAGCCACGTAAATAAAGTCACTTGCTTCACTGAGCAGTTCGTTACATCAGCCACATTATCAATATATCGAACATCCACGCGAAAGGGTTACTGGCTAGATACAGATATTCTGATAATGGCTGTGGATTATATGCAGTTCTGTCAATAGTAAGACACGTAGGTGAAGATTGATGGGAATTCGTCGATTGTCATCTGGTTCTGCGCCCTGTACTTTACAGTTCTCGCAATGGTTAACATTTCAGCTAGATATCGAAAGAGCCCTTCTATGAACTTTTTTTTAATTTTTATTTTATTTTATTTTATTTTTTTTTTTTTTACGAGGAATTTCACAGAAACATACGTAGATGAAAGATATATGCTAGTGCGTGACATTTACAACAGTTTGTCTGAACAGTTAATGCTTCAGTGAATCTTGGACAATGGTTTTGCAATAATTTACTCGGGGCTATTTCTCTGGCAGCTCGTAGAATTATTTACTCTCCTGTTGTTTCCACTGAAAAACCGTCTACCAAGCAATGTCAAAGTGATTGTGTCACCGGGCTTTCGTGCAGGAAGCGAATGCTGCAGATCTTTCGTCTGGTCGATTCTCATCTCTTGTTTCCGTGGCTCCTCTAAAAAGCTTCAGGGCAATTTTGGGGTGATTCCTTAAAGTCACGGGTGAGTCCTTCCTTCGTCTCTCTCCACCGAGCTTGTGTTATATTTTCAGTGGCACGTGTGTGATCGAAAAATGAACTTCTTCCCATTCGTAATCATTCCTCGTAAGTCTCAATACAGACACAATTCACTCTTCTAGCCCTTCTGGAAAGGGCAGTTCATACGGCCAGGAATCGTCACATAAGGCGCTAGTAAGACCCATTCTGGAATACTGCTTTAGTAATTGGAGTCCTCTTGACATAGACTTGACACCATAAAAAGGAATTCAGAGGACGCTGCAGCGCGTGCGAGGTCGCTACAGCCAACATAAAAGTATAATGTAGATACCCAGATAATTTTCATGAAACCCTCTGGAAGATGGGCAACCGGTCGGGAAGCATTTGTGAGTTTACGAGGACCGGGGTGCGAAGTAGATCGGGGAACGATTGTATTGCCTCCACCTTGAACCTCGTGTATGGATCATGGGAATGAAAGAGATTTGGAACGGAAATATACAGCCATCCATTTCTACGTAGCTTGCAAACTGAGTGGCTAACACATATAAAGTACAGTTCGTCATGTACTGCCTCTCTTCGGTGTTTAGCCGGCCGGTGTGGCCGTGCGGTTCTAGGCGTTTCAGTCTGGAACCGCGTGACCGCTACGGTCGCAGGTTCGAATCCTGCCTCGGGCATGGATGTGTGTGATGTCCTTAGGTTAGTTAGGTTTTAAGTAGTTCTAAGTTCTAGGGGACTGATGACCATAGATGTTAAGTCCCATAGTGCTCAGAGCCATTTGAACCATTTTTTTTCTTCGGTGTTTACATTGCTCCTTCGTTACGTCTGAACTCGTATCGAACTTTCACACATTGAAAACAGTTTTCGGACAATGGAAACTGCGTCATTCAGAATACACCTTTCTTCCCGTCATACTCCACGTTCCTGATGGCAACACTGTTTATAAGCGCTCCCAGTTTTTCTCAGACAGGCCAGATACAAGAAGATGTCAACGTTTTCCATACTCCCAATCAACTGGCTGCCCGTGGTAAATTTATGCAGACCGAAGATGACAAAGCCGCAGCCACTGTCACGTCTGCATGGATCCATAACGTCTAGTGATATCGTCATTAACCGCATTTTGACAAGTAACTAATATGAATTCACTTTCACGCTGTTCTGATGAACGTACAAGGCCGAGAGAGAAAAGAATTCCGGAATTGCACCAAGTTTTCCCAAGACTAAGACAAAGACAGCAGTCCAAGTCAGGAAGAGAATATCGACTCGTTCGTAAGAAAGACTGAAGCCAGGATTTGTACGTCTTTCTGGAAGTAAATGTCTCCGAGTAGTTTCATCGTATACGTGTCATTCACGGAAAGAAAACAGGAAGAGTAACGTATTCTAGAGAGATAAGTCAGCACCTTAGAGTTGGTACTGTTGGAAGCCACTCTAGCTGTTGCGGAAAGTCTGGCTACTCGCTTCTGTTACACTTTTAACAGCAATGTTCGTGCAGCTACATCATGTTGAAAAGGGTGTTCGTTCGATTCTCTTAAGAGAATCACAGAAACGTAACCGAGGCTAGGCAGATTGGCGACGTCGTAGACGTACACTTGCTCGCGATGACCAAGTCCAAGATCAAGATCCAGAGGATAGCACCAACACAATTGATTTCAGACGTCCTACGTCGTTACCCAGAAGCTGGTTTACTGCTGAAGATACGTATATCTTATTCCGAAATAACTGGATCCAAACGCGCACTGCTGTATAATTTAGGGTTCCACCGATTTAGGAAAATCACTTCAAGTGAATACCGGGATAGTTCCTTTCCGAGATCATCCTAGATCTCATTCCCGAACCTTATTCAAAAGGGCCCGTCTTTAGTCACCACCGACAATGGGGAAACCTGCCAGTACGTTGTAAAGTAAATGACTACGACGTGAGTCTTGCCATGATCGTCAGTTCATTTCAATCATTTTCCAGTAACTTGCTGCCTATAATTAATTGGACACTGTGTTAAACACAGGAGAAAATACCGTCTACACTACTCACTGATCGCGAGGGGCCTTGTCCGCGATGAAGTCTGGCATGGTGGCTACCGATGGTGGACTGTGGTCCTGTGTCCTGGAGAAGAAGCAGGGATGTCCCTCGAGTTGCTCCTGACTGTAACCGCTTAACGACGTTGCAGTTTTATACGCGACCGGTGTGGTGCTGAGGGGGAAGAGGGGGGGGGGGGGGGGAGGGCATGGATGGAGGTTTGGGTGGAGGAGGAGAGGGGGGGGGGGGCGGAGCGGTAGATGACGTCCGCGTTGAGATAGGCCAGAGGCTTAACGGAGGACCTGTAAACTGACTACTGCCAGCATTTACTGGTTGTCCATTTTTCCCGTGTATCGACTGGAGACTTTGCTCTCACGTGGCCTTCCTCGTACGCTATTAACTCTTCAGTTACGTGACGTCACTGACAGCGACAAAAGACGTCTCAGTATTCCACAGCAAGGAAGTTACGTTATTTCCGGTTTACCTCGAAGCCATTTCGTAATCAGTGTCTTATTTTTCTTCAAAGCTCGTTTTGGAAGAGTTTAGTCTGCTACATGTAAAGTCAGGTATTCCGTTTTCAAATTCATATCACCCGTTGGTAATGTCCTTCGAGGTATTAAACACAAAAGCATATTGTTTGCTAACCACTGTTTTCACATATTCAGTTTTACATGAGATAGATCACATAATGACCCCAAATGCAGTATGCTCGTCCATTTGTAGCTGGAGTCATAGACGGCCAGATCTGGATTTAAATTTCTACCTTATGCTCCTGAGCAAGACTTTACATAATATTCCTAACTACATGGAACGACAGCTGATCTTTTCCTCCTTTCTCGCCAGTGTTCTACCAGTGACAAATACACTACTTGTATGCAAGAAACTGAAAATTTGAACAAAGCAAAAAA
Source organism: Schistocerca serialis cubense (assembly GCF_023864345.2). Lineage (NCBI taxonomy): Eukaryota > Metazoa > Arthropoda > Insecta > Orthoptera > Acrididae > Schistocerca > Schistocerca serialis. Next base: position 577,531,888 of record NC_064645.1, on the reverse strand, counting down.
GTATAAAAAACAGGTCCCATGCATTTCGAACTCTTTACGGTCAGGAGAACATTTTCTGTTATATACATATTGTGTACAACGCCTCTGGATCTCTCTTTAAACTTTTCTGTGAGTGCAACATGCTGCAAGCGTGTTGAAGTTTGATTTTATTTAAGTTGTGGTGGTATGTGACTATCATTAAGCAATTAACAGGCATGTTGACGAAAACACAAGAAAACAATGGAACTTGTTTTTATGAACTCATACTGTCATAACACCGAGCTCTACGTATGTTGATTATGAACAGAGCAACAAAGCTACTTAAGTGCGAGCGTAACAGCGTGTTTACACTGAACACAAAAGTAAATTTAACTTATGCGTGAATTTTACAACGTATTTACATTGAACAGGCCAGCCAATTTAAGTCGAGGCGTTTGATAAGAAACCCACTGCAAAGGTCACATTCATTGCCGAATTTTGCCACTGTCTTTCGTTTTCGACAGAGCCGCGCGGGATTAGCCAAGCGGTCTTAGGCGCTGCAGTCATGGACTGTGCGGCTGGTCCCGGCGGAGGTTCGAGTCCTCCTTCGGGCATGGGTGTGTGTGTGTGTGTGTGTGTGTGTGTGTGTGTGTGTTTGTCCTTAGGATAATTTGGGTTAAGTAGTGTGTAAGCTTAGGGACTGATGACCTTAGCAGTTAAGTCCCATAAGATTCTCACATATGAACATTTTTTTTTTCGACAGAATATTTGTTATCAAGAGAACAACTATTTTGCACCAAGCATAGATGTCGGAGCTTGTTATTGCACATAACGCGGCAAAGAGAGACATATACGGCTATCTCAAGAATAGTAATTTACACGAAACTGTTTCTGTTTTTGAATGCATGTACGCCAAAGAGCAGTGCTGCTTCCGCCTTCCTGAAACCAGATTCGTGTTCTGTTGATCGGAGCATTAGAACTTAACACCATCCTCTAGTATTCGCCTAAATAAGTACGGAATACAACCGCAAATTATACGGGTTCGTTCTTCAAACCTCTTACTTTGTAAAACACGAATCTGATGAGCCAAAAACGGGAGTACGACGTCAACATGCCATCGACAACACAATCGCGACAAGCGTACAGAATGAAACGTCCGTGAAGGTACTGGAAGGAATTGACTGGAGAACAACTGATTTGGTATGTCAGGATGGTCGTATGAGGATGCGAAGACCACTATTATCCAATACGGCTCCAGTACCAACCTGTTCGCTACCTGGGTCGGTATATTCGCATTATGCATTCGGAACTTCTCGAATCAATCAGAGACACTAACACAAATGTCGGACGCGGTGTCGCTGTCAAAAAGTACTACTTGCATTACGTCTGGAACTTAGAAAATGCATCTTAACGGCGATCTTGAACTGAAACAGCGCTTTTTCTTTTATGAAAATGGGATTCACGAAGCTAATAAATTTCCAATCATGTACACAATCACTCTGATGTAAACTGTTTCCTTTAGCCTCGTGTGTCATAGAACTACTTTATCAGTGGAGCTGCATACAGGACAGACTGACCTAGCCTACCAATAATTTAAGTTCTGTAACGGTTGGCCCAAACCTGTGACTAACGCACTCAACCACTGATGTGCGAAGAAGGAAAACTCGTTAGCTTTTGCTTCTGTTACGTGCGTCATATCGATAAAGCAAGTTTCCAAGATTCCAGTGAAGTCAAAGAAGTACGCAAAACGTGACTAAACAGCATAGCAACATGGCGTAAGCTGTTTCTGGAATACGTATGTTTCTTTATCAGACAGTGAAATGCATGATGCAGAGCTTACGAAAATGTAAAACAGATAAACAATGGATTACAGATGCCCTCCTTTTAGGTCTTACGCTGTAGTCTCTGGAATCAATTTGTGCCTCATTTGCCTTCTACTGCAGTGGTTGGGGGGAGAAATATTTAAGTTCCCCCACGTAAACTGTTACGAAAATCAAAGCAGAAGAATTTAAATATCCATACCCACAGTCACTGGTAGGGCCTGTCACAACGAGAGACGAAACGTTATGCAGATTATGTATAACGCTACAGCATAAGAATTCAGAAGTATGTGTTATCAAGCAAGTAAACAGCGACCGTGAAGACTTGCATTAGATAGCAAAGTCTGTTTCATCGCGCGAGGTTCATCCCTCCGTTTCGAGTAATATCGCCAGAAGTTTTCGGTCCGCGGAAACTTACGTCTGAGGGTCGTACATAGTTCAGTCCGTGGAGCGATACGGTCCGCCTTCTTCGTTACCAGAGTCCATAAGTCAGTCACCAAGCCGGACAAAGAATGCGGGTGAAGAACGTCAGCACACATCCGTTTTCATGATACGTTGTATCAAACTAGGTTTGTTCCTGACAGTTCGCACTCATCGTAGTACCCATACTCTGCGTCAATCAAGCCTGCGGTCTCGCTGTTTGTTCACTGCGTCAAATTACTTCATTTGAGTATCAGTGAATTCGGCAAGGTATGTATCTGCACGACATTAACTTCCAGTAGTTTAATGATTCTGAGTGTCCAGATTACATGCTTCAGTGTGTACAAGAACTGTCAACATAATTCAAGAAAATAGGAGAGATGTATTGTAGTAAAGGAATATAGAAATTATGAGTTGTGACAGGGTGAAAAGGAAATTTAGATGGCGGAAGCCCAAGTATTGCCTTCATATTTACTGCGGGAGGGATTCATAATTAATTAGGTGGTTCTGAAAAGTTGTGTTTCTATTGAGAAGTGAGGAAACAAATACTTCAGTCTGAACCACAGATGCATTCATATGAGATCGTTAAATGGTACGCAGTTTGTACATTTAAGAGTATCTTATTTGGAATGCGCCCTGCGGAAATTCGCTGCAAAAGAGTACACGAATACTAATCAAAGTTCTTGTTTAATAGAACAACAGTCGTCCAGATTAAATAACAGGAAATCCAGATTCTACAGAAATTTTAGTTTATTAATTTTCTAAGAGGGTTGCCCAGAAAGTAATGCACCGCATTTTGTTTTCTCAACCGAAAACAATGCTACAAATACGAAACGTTACGTATGTATTATTTGAAGTTTTCTGAGTGAGTGCGCCCAGTTTCCGTGACCTTCGATAGACAGCAGCTGCAGGACAGTTTCAAAATAGCGTCTGTACATGATGTACGTTACAAGAAACGTGCCGTCATTGAATTTCTCACTGCAGAGAAAGAATCTGGCGAATATTCACAAACGCTTGTGCAAAGTCTATGGAGAATCTGCTGTCGACAGAAGTACAGTTAGTCCTGGGGCACGGAGGGTGAGGTCATCAGAAGGCGTTTTGGCGAAGCTCCACGATTTGCAGCGGTCGGGGATACCATCTACGGCTGCCACACCTGACATGTTGCAGAGAGCTGACGTTGTCATTCGCCATTAAAGGATGCCGTTCGTGGAAGAAATTTTGAGGACGATGAGGAGGTGATTCACATAGTGAAGCACTGGCTCCGCCAGGTACTGTCAGGGCATAGACGCCCTTGTCTCGTTCTGGAGTAGGGCCATAGAAAGGGATGGAGATTACGTGGAGAAATAGGGCGTGTAGATAAAACACCATTCTTTCGTGTGTGTAAACTCATTGTGTTCAATAAAGATTGTTGAAGAAAAAATGTGGCGCGTTATTTCCTGAGCAACCTTCGTTTGTGTGTCATGGTTTCTCATCATTGCGTAACGAAGCATTGTCCATTTGTTTTTATTGCAACCTGGTAACGGTATATGGATCCGTATCGATGACGCAGTATATCTATTCCTTCTTGAATGACACGCTAATATTAACTTATATCACCATCCTTGAAAGCTGGAACCATTTGCCATTACTGTAAAATGTGTGAGGGGGAGGAGGGCCAGTGAAAGAAAACAAGGCCCCAGGCTTCACAGTAACTTTTGATACGGAACAGTCTTCCAATTGGCAGTTGAATATTCAAGCAATAGGCATAACGTTACGACTCTGCTTTCAGCTCGTGAGAGCAAATGTTCTTTGTTGAAAACGAAGCCTAGGGTCTTAAAGCGACTATCGCCAACACGGAGAGCTTCAGATGAGAATCCTTCAATCTCTCTGTCTTCCCTTTAGGTAATACTCGAGAGTACAAAGGACGGAGACAACTTGTTTACGCGCACGAAGGTGGCGTGTGATCTTCACCTGCTGCGAGGAACACAGGGAAATCCGGTCCAGGAAGATAAGCGGCCAGAGAGCCGGCCTTCACCCACTCGCATTCCGTCCTCGCCTCACTGGCGCAGTGATTGCATATCACGCGGACTTCGATTTCCGATCGTGGCGAGCCAGCGAATAGTTCCGTCGGTCACGGACGGTGCAGACCGATCGCCTGTCTACGCAATAAGATTCAATAGCTCACACACGACGGTTGTTTCCGGTCTAGTTTTTGGGCGGGCTGCCTTAATTTTTTCTAACAAGGCAATATTTTTAACTCATCTTGGCAAAGACGAAAGTCCGAAACGTCCTATAACATAACCAACGACTCTCAGATGACTACAGTGAGGAAACATTGACGAAATTTTCGTCGTATATTACATACTTTCCATTGGGGATAAAGGACTTTGGAAGCAGGGATCTACTATCGGTAATAACATTCATTATCTCCTAAAAACTGCTGTACAACCGATACAATTTTACAATTTTATTCTTAGAAACATTAGTATTACGTCACGTTTGGTCATTTTATCCTCTGTTTACCTGCGGATATGCACTTGGCCGCGCAGTAGACGGCATTACTGCCCTTTACTTAGAGGAACCCAATCACCCCTCGCCAGTATAAACTTAAATCTGATTTTTACGCTGGGCTAGATTGCGCAATAGACAAGACAGATGACGGTTTGAGGGTTCGCGACCAGTCACCCCGAATTAATAATTTTAAACGTAACATCTATCCAGCAAATTAGCCACTGGAAATTTATTTAAAATGTACTAACGCGAAATTTTGAGGTAAATCTTGCGCGTTTCGTGCGGGGGAGAGACACGGAATGAGGTGACTTCTTCTAGATCGTCATTCCAGAAGAAGTTAATGAGTTACGCTGGTGGTTTACTGGTTGCTGGTTAAAAGTGTACTGGAAACCATATATTGATTTAAACTAACAAGATCGGGCTCAACAATTTCTTTCCAATAGATTCATTAGTTTTCAAACTAACAGTTGTACTTGGAATTTTGACGTGACGCAGAGTGCAGATATTTTATTGCGATTCTGTTAGTGGCCTAAGCCGATACGTTTTAGGATGTGTAATTGTTTTTAATAGACAAAGACGAAAAAGAAGTGAAACAGGCCCATAACATTTATTAACTAAAGCACGCTAGTGGCTAAGTAGTGAAGCGCAGTTATTTGCTCAACGCAAATAAAGTCCAAACTTAGCAGCAGCAAGTCACTCTGCGCTGATAAACCACACAGCGAGAGGGCTCTGGAGGTGAACACCCCGCGTGCTTGATCACTGCCTCCCAGCCACCTTCCTTGGACGCTGTTGCAGACCTGGGAAAGAAACATTGGTGCTGCATTCGCTTTTTAAGGGAATTTTGTTGTTGTGATCTTCAGCCCGGAGACTGGTTTGATGCTGCTCTAAAAATGGTTGAAATGGCTCTAAGCACTATGGGACTTAAAAGCTGAGATCATCAGTCCCCTAGACTTAGTACTAATTAAACCTCACTAACCTAAGGACATCACACACAGCCATGCCCCAAGCACGATTCGAACCTGCGACCGTAGCAGCAGCGCGACTCCGGACTGAAGCGCCTAGAACTGCTCGGCCACAGCGGCCGGCGTTTCGAGTTAAAAATTATGCCGTCTTCACCTAACTGTCCCAGTATGAAAAGGACGCAGTTCTTCCTGGACGCCTGGCAGCAGTAACTGAACGGATGTTTCATTTTAATAACGCAATCTTAACATACCATGCCCGCCTCCGTAGCTGAGATAGCTAATGCACACTTTTACGGCGTCCCACGACTCGGGGGTAGTCAGTTCTAATCCTGATCATGGGAGGAATTTTTACCGCTAGTATTTGTCCGACAAGGGAGAAGAGACGGTGGTGTGTAGCTTTTGATCACTCGACTTAGTGCCAGTATCCTGGATGAAACTGCAATCATCCCTTTAGCGTGAAAGCGTGGAACAATGTTGGAAGTGATTCGTCCGTCGGATGGTAACAAGGCTTGTTGACCTTCTTGGCGCTATTCAAGAGGTGGAGGCTATGTCCGGTGCCAGAGGTTTACTTACTCACTCACTCCTCTCTATAACTATCTTTGAAACACAAGCGCACCAGTAATTACTGTACGCACTCACTACAGTTGCCGACAAACAACTGATATATCTAAGAGACAAATCACACTTCGTGAAAGAAACGTGCCATTGTGCACGGAGGAAGAAAACCACTCCAAGTAGACGGATACACCATCCCATACTATTTTTCCTTTCTTGCAACGGACGGTAGCTATATGGACGATTAATACGTTGGAAGTGACTTTAGTAATAAAATGCATTGTCTGAAGTTGACACTTTATGTTGCAATTGACTTGAAAATAGCCCCTTGGACTAGATTCTACGTAAAATACGTCTTGTTATCGGTTTGTGTCATTTCCCTAAACAGCGTGAGGCGAGTATGGAAAGGTTGCGTCAGTAGTCCATGGCGTTATCCTCGAACACTGGAGAGTTTTAGCAACTGCACATATTTTCAAATCTGATGTACGGAGGAGCGCTCGTCGGACGTTCTTCTGACCTGCTATCAGTGGACAGCCTGCCTCCTTGATCGCCGAGCCGTATTACATCAGATTTCTATTTAGGTCACCGATAAACTCTGCGACTTCCTTTATTCTTCGTAAATATGACTGTCCTTCGAAAAACGAGCTTTTTCCATTGTTTTCAATCCACAATGTTTTTTGTCTTCCAAATAAATTATCTATAAATTTTGGCGTCATTCATTTACGTTGGGTGTGAAAAAAAACTATACATATAAATTTGTGTTCACAAGAGATGGAAGAAACATTTTGGTCCAAGAAGGATTAGATGATAGTGACAGTCAGGGACGGTGTTCAAACAGCCGTGAGATGAATATTGTTTTAGAGATGTTGCTGACCTCGTATGAGTGTCTTTTTTGTTGTCGAGATGAAGAGTTTGGTGTACGAAACACTGATTGACGCTCTAGAGGAGACTTTTTCCCGTTAGGCTGAAGCTGTAGCTATTATTCGTAAAACACCCGGTTGTTTTGAACGTGTCGGACAATCATTAATATGTAGATGCCATTTGTGCATCAGTGTAAAAGGACAACATTTTCAGCAACATCCTTAAAACAATTTTCATCACACGGCAGTCTCAACACCGTCTCTATGACAAGTGTCAAAATCTTCATGGGCACCCTGGCAGAAAGATGGTCACGGAAAAACGTGTTTCTTTTTATCCCCGCTTAACACTCTAAAAATCTCTATACGCAGTCTTATTAAACTCTTTATATGTTTTTTAACTGCCAGATAATAATAACCGGACAAGGGGGAAACAGGAAATACAGCAGCAAGTTCTTCAAGGGAATCATCTCGGCATTTGCGTAAAGTGCTTTTGGGTAACCGCAGGAAAAAACCTTAATATAAATGCTTAAATGGAGATGCCAACGCCACTTTTCTCGAAAGCGGTTTCAGTGTGCTGAGCACTACGCATCTCGCACAGATCAATGACTATGGGATTGTTAAAATACCACAATTCTGCGAATAGTAGCGGCGAGTAGCAACCCTCAACAATTCTCGTACAGTCGCATGCAATACAGATCATTGAAACATAGGGTTCTGTATGCGTTAATGACTGCGAATACTTGGCACAGATTTACTACCTCTGTCCTCTTCCGTAGATGAGTGGTCAGCGCGCATGACTGCCATACAGAGGACCCTGGTTCGATTCCCGGTACTGAAAGGGATTTCTCCTTGCTGGGAGGACTGGAACGGGGTGCACCCAGTCTTGTGAAGCCAACTGAGAAACTATACGATCGATAAGTAGCGAAGTCAAGAAACTCGACAACGATCGGTAGAGGGGTGTTCTGACAGCATACCGCATCCTATGACGCCATTAGCAGAGTATGAAACGGCGGTCGGTCGACCAGGTTTGGCCCATCTAGGGCCATAACATGGAATTTCACCTTATGGCATCTGCCTATAGTTGAAACAGATGACCAACAAGCAAATGTCCTACTTATAGCAAATATCAGCTTTAAATTACACAACGTAAACATTTTTAACGGACGCGAATTCCTACCCAGCATCTATTGTCCCTGTTAACGAACTACGAGAGATGTTGAATATTGCTTCTTCACGCGTAACTTACTTGAAATGCCGTGAGGTAAAGCTTTGTGTTGGACAGGTATTCGAACCCAGAACGCTGGCCGAAGTGGCCTCGCGGTTCTAGGCGCTACAGTCTGGAACCGCGCGATCGCTACGGTCGCAGGTTCGAATCCTGCCTCGGTCATGGATGTGTGTGATGTCCTTAGGTTGGTTAGGTTTAAGTAGTTCTAAGTTCTAGGGGACTGATGATCTCAGCAGTCAAGTCCCATAGTGCTCAGAGCCATTTGAACCATTTGGACCCAGCGTTATCGTAACTGCGCGGACTATCTCAGCATACCTCACTGCCGATCCACATTCCCATCGAGCGCCACCTATCCGCAATCCCTGCCCATTTCCTCCATATTCGCTCTCTGAGATTTCCACAGTAGGTCGGACGTATTTGTGCATCCGCACTGAAGAAGATGTTTCCATTGCCTAGCTAGACCACTCAAGTTATATGAATGCCCGAAAGAACAGACACCATGAATTCATATAATTAAAGAAAACTTTATGTTTCATTAGGTCAGCACCCTATCCCATCTTGTTGTGACGATATCCATACTGTTTCTAACTGCATTCTAACATTGAAAAAAAAAATTTTTTTTTTTAAATCTATGACTCAACCTTCACTCTTGAGTAAATAATGTGACGTCAGCTGTTTCTTTTGGAGAGTCTTAGATTTAGAAGCAAGAGATTATCCAGATCCGAATCTTATCTACACATCGAACTGACGACTGTTGGTGTGGTCAATCTGCTAGCGTGGTTTTAGTTTTGTGGTAAATCTGCTAGCGTGGTTCAGTTTTAGGCGATTATCGAGTTGTCCTCCTCACTTACACCTCTACGCCCCAGAAACAAAACGCACTAACAGTTAAAATACTAGCACACATATATCTTAGTTCACGTAGCTCGCTGAGAGAGCGTATTGAGAACTACTTAAACCTAACTATCCTAAGGACATCACACACATCCATCCCCGAGGCAGGATTCGAACCTGCGACCATAGCGGTCGCGCGGTTCCAGACTGAAGCGCCTAGAACCGCTCGGCCACACTGCCCGGCCATTTATTACAGAATCTTCTTGTATACTACTTTCCATTTCGTACGATTTATATTCTGTGTCGCGTTAGTAACACTTCCAGTTTGAAAGAGTAATCAAAACTGTGTGTTTTCCTCTTATAAACAGAGGATTTCTGCTTAATTCTCGGTGGCGCTTCTAGCAGACAGCTGTCGTATTGGGAGAGGATGCTCTGTTCTCGGCTAATAACCTTCCCAGAAGGCTTCACGTTAACAGCTGACAAACAGCCGATTGGGGACGATTCCATATTACGGTAGCAGCACAGGTGCTCGCTTATCTCCGTGTGTGTCCAACAGGCACGCGCACAATGCATGGCTTGCCCATGGAAACGATTCTAATTAGTCAGCAATGAATATTGATTGACGTGACAGGGGCCATTACAGGTGACGTCGTTTGGTCTCAAGTATTTTCACCAGAGTTGGCAAGCAACAGCCTCGTGCTTGTTGCGAGAGACAGTTGGAAGTTGGCCGCGTCATGCTAAGGATGGACCTGTTGCTGGGGGCAAGGGCCGATACAGACACAGTTCGAGGCATGTGGTTTCGTGACGACACAGTCACACCATGTTTCAAGACATGCCTTCGCTGCTCGTCAACAACAAAATTATCCAATAGCAGCAGTTATTGACGTTGCTGGACTTGCGTGCGTAGGTCCCGGGCGCTACGAGGAAGGACCTGCACGCCGCCTTACGTTTTTGAAATCTTTAACGCCATTTTAGATACCAGTATTAGTGATGGGAACTAACACGGGGCTATCAAGGGAAGATCAGAGTTTCTATCTACAGCAAGTGACTCTGCTGTTCAGTGTACCGCCCCGTATTTACTATTTAGCAGGGTTATTTTATTCATCTGTGGTTTGTATTTGCAAGGATATTGCACATATTGAGGTATTTCAGTTTAAGAACAAAAAATATAATTGATCCACAGAGGCATTTGTATAGTTATAGGTCTAGTTTGACAAGTATGGGAATGTGATGTAGTAGGCGTTGGCCCTATGGCAGGAACTTCCATGAAGTCTTTGGCCTTATGGTAGGTACTACCTTGAAGACATGTAGGGGAAACATGGAAAATTAAATGAGGATGAGAGGGTGGAAATTAGAGGATCCATCGTCTTCGGTTACTGCACACGCTATCGACTAACATCAAGATCATGACGATGATGCTTGATTTCTATTTACTAAAAGATTTTGTGTGTGTGTGTGTGTGTGTGTGTGTGTGTGTGTGTGTGTGTGTGTGTGTGTGATTTATTGTCAATATTTTCTTCTTTGTGCCAAGTTATCCGAAAATGCCTTCGCTCCTTATACGTTTGCATTCCTACGTGACAGAGGAGAATAATATCGACCGTTACATTTTCCTTGCGTGATGAGTACCCAACTCTCGCGTGGCATCGCATCGCTTGATAGAACCATCTTCACTATCGGCCACACACTTTGCTTAGCCGAACTACATTACAGAACTGAGTACTGTGTTCTTTCGAAGCTTGTGAGAAGCGTAATTTTTTATCCACTCGTAAGAAAGGATAGCTTACTGAACTGTTCGAATTCCCGTCTTTGGTCTTCCCGAGTTTGTCAGGGAGCACTCAGCCCTTGTGAGGCAAACTGAGGAGCTACTTGATTGAGAAGTAGCGGCTCCGGTCTCGTAAACTGACATACGGCCGGGAGAGCGGTGTGCTGACCACATGCCCCTCCATATCCGCATCCAGTGACGCCTTCGGGCGGAGTTTAGCTTTTGTTTTTCATTCCTCTTATCTGAAACGATCTGGTTTTAAGGTGTTAGAAAACGAGAATTTGCCATCTCAGAGGTTCCATGGGGCTAGGTGGCTATCGCCTTTGTGGACTAACTTGCTGGCAAAAGAGCTAATAAATCTCAGACGCTTTCTTCGAGCTCTTACTGCATTGGCCCTTTCAGCATTAGATAGGTCACTGTCACTAGAAACATCATCAGCCTTAATGAAATTTTACAAAACGATGGCCTTAAAAATATTTTAATGGCAGTTAACAACGAAACAAAAGGGAATGGCAAGGAAGAGTCCAAGCAGGAAACATTAGATTTTTGCTTCGTTTTTGTGTTCTCAGTTGCCTTTGAAAAACTCAAACTTTTGAGTACATTACAAAAACTGCTAGAGGCACTAGTGTTAGATGTAGGAATTGTGGACGTCAATGACGTTCCTCTTATGAGCTGGCAAGCCTGTCTGCTAAAATATGAGTAAGATGTGCGAGCTGCGAGCGCTCCCTTAATCGTATGCAGATTGTATTTTGCGAAGAAAGGATGAACACATTCCGAAACCAGTGACGTTATTCCGAAACCAGTGACGTTATTCAAGACATTTCATTTGCGGCCGAGGTGGTGTACTGCTAACATTCGTGTAGTTCAAGCTGTACGTTGCTGCCACGTTATCTGCACCCTCAGCACGAAGAAAGTAATACCGGAAAGCTTTCAGGCAGTTCATAACGTACATAAAAGGCGATTACTTTTATGTATATTGCTCGTAGCTTCACTGGTTACCGATTTATTAATGTAACGATGATTTTTCCATAAGGGAGCCCATTGAAAAAAGAAATATACTTACACGACGATGGGATGATTACAGAGAGACAATCTAATCTCGACCTGATCGCAAAAGGAGAACAAAACCGACAGTTTACTGTTCAGAGGAACAACTTCGACATTGGCCCTCAACGATTTACAGAAATCACAGGGCCCTGCTTCTCCTAACTATTCGAAAGTATTAACCATAGAGTCGTCGAACTTGGTCATAGCTTCACCTATTGAACTGCGACGCACTCCTGTAGGTAGATACGCCAATACTTTTCTGTATCGCCGTTACGTCCGTAGTACGTCGTTCCGAAATCGGATGATGGATTTTATCACGTCACGGGCACGTGTTTGGTAGGTAGACCAGGCGCCAGCAGCTTTTTATATGTTTGTAGACTGATATCGCCAGATAAGAGATGTGTTTTCTGTTGCCAGGAAAGTGAAACACGTGGAATCATCCACCGCCTCAGTGACCACCTATCTAATCTTTGCTCGTGAACGAAGTGAATGAAATGACGTTTTGCCTCAGATGAGAGTACCCAGTGGCTTCAGGAAAGCAGACACTCGAATAAACTTGTACATTGACTGTCAGTTTTATAATCCGGAATATGGGAATACCATCGCAGTTGTACGTAGATTCTACATATGCGCTATCTTGTCTGCTTTTCATGGAGAGTTCACAACAATCTACATGCTTCGTGGGCCATCTCGAAGTTTGAAACAAGCAGGTGTCGGGGTTCGAATCCCCACGTTAATCTGTTCGGCGTCGGAGTGTACTTCCATAAATAGTAGAAAAATAGATCAATGCATTGCAACTTAGCCTGAGTTAGACACACTACTATATAGACCGTAAGGAGCTTGCGGAAAATACACGAGGGTTGACTGCAAAGTAATGCCTCCACCTTTGTTACTCTTCAACAGTTGGCAGCATTGGTATGCGGCAGGTACTGGCTTGTTCTGTATTCTCTTCCCTACAGCTCCAATCGGCGGGAAGCCTATTACTGAACGGTTGTGCTGTTACAGTGTAAAGCATGGAACCCCGCGCAGACGGTCGGTCAATGCGATTTAAGCAACGTCCAGTCATTGAATTCTTGATAGGAGGGGTCACCCCAAAGGAGATTAATCAGAGAATGAAAGCAGTTTATAGTGACAGTGCTGATGTGAGTACTGTGCGTCGTTGGGCGAGGAAGTTTAAAGATGTTGAGGCGGCAACATCTGACCTGCGTGACGAACGAGTTGGACGCTCTGTGACAGCAACCACCGAGTTTCACAAGCAAAATGTTGACAGATTGATTCAGGACGATCGTCGTATCACTCAGAAATTGCAAACAAAATCGGCATTTCACAAGAACGTGTGGGTCACATTATTGATTTGCTTAGCTATCTGAAGGTCCGGGCACGGTGGGTACCCCGGATGTTGACTCTTGAAATGAAAGCGCACAGACTTTAAATTTGCCATGAACTCCTCTCGCGTTACGAGAATGAAGACGCACAGTACTCACATCAACACAATCACCATACGCTGCTTTCATTCTCTGATCAATCTCCTTTGGAGTGGCACCTTCTGGTCTCAAGAATTCAATGACTGCACGTTGCTTAAATCGCACTGACCGACCGTCTGTGCAGGGTTCCATACTTTACACTGTAACAACACAACCCTTCAAATGTTCAAATGTGTGTGAAATCTTATGGGACTTAACTGCTAAGGTCATCAGTCCCTAAGCTTACACACTAATTGACCTAAATTATCCTAAGGACAAACACACACACCCATGCCCGAGGGAGGGCTCGAACCTCCGCCAGTACCAGCCGCAACCCTTCAATGCTAAGGCTTCCCGCCAACTGGAGCTGTAGAGAAGAGGCTACGGAACAAGCCAGTACTTGCCTCATGCCAATGCTGCCACCTGTTGAAGAGTTACGAAGGTGGAGGCATTGCTTTTCAGTCAACCCTCGTATAACATATTAACACTAGAAACGCCTATTACATAAGGTAATGCTGAGGCAAAAGTAAATGGGAATGATTCACCTTCTCTCTTTCAGAAGTAAACATTCGCATTTTTGGTACTTCATCTGTTTTAGGAACATGCAAGCTCATGGGACTGGCCTTTGTGAAATTACTTTAGTCGTGAGAATCAACCTAACTTCTCAATCACGCGCAAAACATGGAATTGTTTGATGAACTGATACAATTATGTTTTCCCAGTGGTTATGTACTTTTAATATTTTTTCTGGCTAGCTGCTATCGGATCGGTAGTGAATGCAAATGATCTGAACTCTGAATTTTGTGATATTTTGTATCCCAAGGAGAAAGTATGGCTTGCGTTCCCTAAGACTCGTAGTAAGAAATCTGTTACAAATGTACATTGTGTTCTTATGACAGTGCGTCAGTGCATTTTAAGAGGAGGGGAGCATTTCAGATTCTTTTCTGAAGGCCGATTAATAGCCAATATTCATTTTTAAGTAAGATGCTCATAAGTATGAAAAAATAATTCACACATCTAAAATGTGCGCGTCTCGCAAGAGGACATTGTACCCGCACAGTGATTAGTAATAAATAGTAAATAAGAATGAAATATGTAAATAAACGGAGAAATAACTTCAGTTCCTATTGTCTTTTTTTATTCTGGACCAAGATGCAGTCAAATATTTCATATTTGTAGTGGCGGAGAAAATATCTTCTGGTTATGCATTATTGTGTTCAAAAGAGCGTAAAAAGTCTAGAGTCGTAATATATTGATAATGAATTGAATTTTACATTAAAACAGTGAACGGAAAACATCGACAGATTTCAAAACAAGTGACACTGAAGCTTTAACAGATCACATGCGAACATCGAGGATTGGATCGTGAAATCAAAAGTATTTGTAGAAAAAACTGATCTTGTAAGTGCAATAATATCAATAGCCAAAACGCGTTATTACACTTCCTTTCGTGCTTGAACGGCGCAAAGGTTAACGGTAAGGATGGTGGTTATCGCTGAAAGAAACCGTTTTCAGTTACACCGGTTCTTTTCGTCTCCAGTTTAACTTTGCTGTTGAAACTGCTAAAAACAACCGGTTTCTGAAATAATCTGTTTTCGGTTTCTGATTGCTGTTACTTCTACTAATAAGTGTACACCTCGAGCAAAGTTTGAAAATTTCTTATTAAGGTGATGGAGTCGGAGATCACGGTCGATATATGGTTGAGGTTGCGGCAGAAATTGGTCTCACTGTCTCCAGCAAAGACTGCGAAGGTTAAGGAAACGGACGCGGCGACAGCCAGAGCGAAAGGTCACAAGACGATGACGTCCCTGCATCGTTACTTTCGGATGGTATGTTTTTCACCCTGAAGCAACGACAAAATTATAGGTTGAGTTGTTATTCCAAGTTTATAGCAAGTCAGTAAAATTATAGGTACATCAACCAAATTTACCTTCTCTGGCAAGGAACGGTGTGGATATTTGTTTTATCTGGTGTCTGAAGTTTGTTGTGTCCCCTCCAGTTTTTAATCTTTCAAAGCAAATGGAGCATTCTACTTCATTGCTACCGCACTTCATAAAATATTTCCAAACTTGGGGTGGTAACATTTTGCAACACAACTAATGTCCAAGGACGACAGCAAGAAACCACCGTATAGGCTCTTGCACACCGCACATGCACGCGTACCGTCTAATAGGCAACACTGCAATTGGTACAATGTCTTTGCAGCGCTGTACCAATTGTTATGTCATTTGTTTCTTACTGGTCTCTAACTGTAGGAGCTGTTATCGAAATAGTGCTAATCACTTTAACCAATTTCTATAATAATTTGTAAACTTTCCATTGCTTTGAATATTTTGATTAACATTACACTTAAAAAAAAAGTTTTATTTGAAAACCAAAACTTTTAACACTACTGCTATGGCAAACTGATTTGCTGATGTTTTAACCTAATTATTAACAGAAAATTTAAAAACCTGTTACAACCGAGACCAAACAAATATCCAAAAATATCGATTATCAGCCCTAAAATACCGATATCGGTTTTAACTGGTCGGATTTTCCCACCCCGAGTTTTCGGTCTCAGGAATAACTGAAGGGGTTTTCTCGTATAGCTTCACCAGAGTGATACAAGGTCTACCAAGAGAGTGGGACCTCCAGCGAGCAACTGGTTTCATAAAATTTCGTACAGGATGCAACGAGTCAATATAAAACCGTCTGAAAAATCTGAAAGTCAGAGGCCTACCCTAGCTAACGCTTACGTCTTGCCTGAAGAAAGTCTTTTTTTCCCTACAATAGACCTTTTTCATTTTTATTGTTTGGAACAAACTTTATTTCATTAGCGATTACTAATTTCTCTCCCGTGGGACTTTATCAAGCAACAAAACTCAAACATTACGTTACATGGCCGGCCGATGTAGACGAGCGGTCCTAGGCGCTTCAGTCTGGATCAGCGCGACCGCTACGGTCGCAGGTTCGAATCCTGCCTCGGGGATGGATGTGTGTGATGTCCTTAAGTTAAATAAGTTCTAGGGGACTGATGATCTCCGGTGTTAAGTCCCATCGTGCTCAGAGCCATTTGAACCATTATGTTACATGCTTCCATCTGCTGGCATATCACCGTGGAAAGACCAACCTGTACCCGCCCTTATTCAATATTCCCGCCGAATGGAATAGCATCGTACAATCACGGATGACAGGCTCTGTACCCAGAAGTTGCCATTGCCCTGAGATGTATCTATCATTGCAGCTGTTTTCACTTAAGACGACTGGAAATTTTTACGACGAGAGCAAACAAAAGGCGAGAGAACAATGTTAGCTACCAGCACCAGCTCTTCGTCTTCTGCGTTACGTAATAATCCAAATACAACATACGACAATTTTTAATCAAATCTCTTAGATAGTAACATGTTCCGATAGTATTTGAACGATTCTGTTATCGAAATGATGTGCAACGTGTCAGTTTACATGATATATAAACAAGATTAGTATTTACGTTAATGAACACATTTTTAGTTCTATTCATGCAAATACACTTAAATTTTTTTAATGGCTACGAGCTTTCAAGTAGAAATTCGTCAATGGAACAGGAGACGATTTTAAATTAGATTAAAAACTTGATTCACTACCTGTCAGGCAGCTTCGTTATTGGGCAAATTATCAAAAATTTTTGTTGCTGCATATGCAACTCCTTTCTGAGCCACTGACAGCTTTAACAATGGGTAGTCAAGATCCTTTTCCCATCTAGTGCTGTACGTATGTACATCAATGTTCTTTTCAAATTGTGATGGATTATGACGAATTTCATTAACGAATATATGTATTGTGACGGCGCAGTTAAAATGCATAGCTCTGGAAGAGGTACCCTGACATGACGTCCGTGGGTAACCGCCACATATTATTCTTACTACTTGCTTTTGTGCAATCAATACTTCGTTTCTAAGTGATACGTTTCTCCAGAAAATTATTCCGTACAACAGTGAGTGGAAACATGCAATATAGGTCAGGAGATTGATACTTTCTTCCCAAATTATCAATAGTGCGAAGAGCAAAAGTAGCTGCACTTAATTGTTTGGGAAGCTTAATGATCTGCTTATTCCAGGTCAAGTTTTCATCAGTATGTACATCCAAGCTGAGTATGCTTCGACATGTTCATTCTGGCCAAGCCAAATCGTCACCATTATTTGCTACGCGACCTGTACTAGCGTGTCTCATAAAGATGTGCAGTTTCAGTCTCTCTCTACAATTTCCATACATTTTCACACGTCATCGAAGTTCTCCTGTTCGTCACAGATTAGGGTAGAATTATAAATTGTTCTCCAAGTTTCAGAAAACATGAAGTTATTTTTAAACTTCTACTTCCTCCAAGACTGCTAAATTCGGAATAAAACGATTTAAATCCTATAGGTCTCACTTAAATGCTCTCGTTACCAACCAGTGAGAGGTCGTGTGTAATCGAAACACGTGTTTATAGAGTCAAGCGTAAACACTATTTCGATAATCTGACAACGTCGATCGAAAGAATACTTATCTAAAGTACACCGCAAGAGTTTGTGCAAGAGCAGATGGCACTTCTTTCCATTCGCTTTATCTCGCGCGTCATATGCTACGAACCTGACCCGTTGCTTCACATTCGTGTGTGAAAATACTTCGCTTCTTTTCTGTAAACAACGGTCTTTGACGCAATGGCGCATGATGACATACTAGCTACACTGTGAGTTTATGACACGGTCTACATCAGTATTTCGCAAGCCACCGCATTTTGCAAAAGTGTCATTTTGCACTCTTCCTGCTCCATTCGTGAATGGCATATGGGAAGGGCGTCTTTACGTAAGCGTCCTTGAGGCCCGGTTTTTCTCTAATTTTACCGTAACGTTCATTATGTGGTACAGATATGTGACTATGTAGTGAACAGGAAACGTGTAGCAATAACTCTAAAGAGAAAGAGCGCAGTTTCCATGAAACATTTATTGGAATGGAAACAGTAGTACTTGAGCTACACATGCGGATAATTATCACTGGTATTGAGACACTTGTCGTGGCACTTTACATTTCGCCAAAAGAAAGTAACAAGTACTCTAAGAAATCCATATTACCATCGTAAGTCTCTTTTATGGTCGATTGGCTTCGGTAAAAAATACCATTTTCAAATCTACGAAAAATGAGTTACAATAAAAATATCTTGGTAGGCTAGATTAGTACATAAAATGTATATTCAAGTTAGTTCTTGTCTTTGTCAGGAAGATTTACTCCAAAACTTAAAACTGAGTGCTGTTCGTTCTTGAAATGTGAATTAGAAGTCGATTGATTGCTTCAACTTATAGTTTACATCTTTAGAATGAACAGTATTCACTCTCAGGTTTTGATGTTAATTTTATTGACGAAGGCAACTGCTAACTTGGATATGACATTTTACGTGTTAACTTACCCAGCCAAGGTGTTAGTAACGTATTTTTACATCGGTTTATTCAATAAAAGAAGCTTATGATGGTAATATCAATTTCTGTAAATATATGAGAACTGTAGAGCACGTGCTACAAAACATGTTTTGTACATTTATTCGCATTATCGAAGACCTAGAGACGGGTAGTGAGAAGCGGCGCTACCTCTGTGCTGTCCGCCTGTAGCTATGCAGCCCGTTCGTCAGGCTTGCTTCGTGTGACGTGAAACGCGGTCGTCGTGTGACGTCATCGGCTAGCCGCCGGCAGACACCGCGGCGCCACTCAGGCAGCTACGACGTCACGGCGCCGACTGATTCACTGCGGACGGCTTTTCCTAGGTGCCAGCAGGGAAGCTCACCTCCCCGGGGGAGCTGCATTCAACTTCATTTAATAATCCATGGTTCCAAGAATACTCCACTCATCCCAGAACAAAGTGCTTGGCGGAGAGTGCCTTACACCAATGTTCTCACACTCCGTGCGATGCTCCACTCGGGCGGAGAACGAGGGAAAAGCAGCGTAAAAGCCTCCCCGCGAACGTTGATCTCCATATAATTCTCATTTTCCCTACGCGAAATTTACACTGATGTAGAGTTGTTGATCTGTCTATTCCTATTTGGGATTCTAGAGTACATGTTACGCTTGCATGTGGACCATGTCAAGCTTATACGATCCTGTTGTATTTTGCTGTTTACTGACTCCAAACGATGGAACAGTGGAACGTACTCTTAGAACAGGAAGCAGCGAAGTCTCACATGCGGTTTCCTGCACACTTTGTTTGAACCCGCTCGGAAAAGACAAATATTCCAGTCGCCATCTCTCTTGCTACTGACGTGTTCGTTACTCTTCACGTCGCTCCATAGTGTGATACACAGGTTAACAGACAATATGACAGACACTATAAGTTTACCACGATTGTTGTAATCGGATATTATCAAACTAAAAACTTCCAACAGCTAAGGCCGCATAAATATTTATTTATTTCAAACAATCTGTTTCGACAGACTTTGCTGTCATCTTCAGGTCTTAATCGTTTTGTTGAAACGTGTTCATTTTACCCTGGACCTCACGCCAAGTTGTCATGTGGATAAAAATCGACACATTACAAAAGATGTCGTAACTAAAATATATAAAAACAAAGTACCTCCCGCAAATGTCGACACACACACACACACACACACACACACACACTATATATATATATATATAATGTTTGTGTGTGTGTGTTTGTCGACATTTGCGGGAGGTAATATATATATATATATATATATATATATATATATATATATATAATGTTTGTGTGTGTGTGTGTTTGTCGACATTTGCGGGAGGTAATATATATAATGTTTGTGTGTGTGTGTTTGTCGACATTTGCGGGAGGTAATATATATATATCTCCCTCACAGATGCTTGTTACATCACAGTACACAGTATAGAGTAGCACATGTGTTTAAATAAGCTAGACTTTTTCTAATAATTAAAAATGCACTTTGAACGGCGTATAAGGTACAACTGACAAGTCAAGACCTTAAGATAATAGCAAATTCTGTCGAAACTGGTTGTTTTAGGTAAAGAAATATTTATGTGATCTAGGCTGTTGAATGTTTTTAGCAAGTAAAACAGATCGCTCCTTCGGTCTTCTCAAAATGAGAAAATTCAGTTGGATACCGTCAAGTTTTTTCTTCTTGTATATGGACACTATTTTACGTTTATCCACAGTTAAAGATGGTTGCTTTTCGGTACATCAAGTGAAACAACAGCATCAGCTGCAATGTGAAAGAGTGGTGTTGACATGTTTTTACCCGAAACTTTCAGCAAGCACTTTTGTAATATGTTAATGGGAATGTGTGAAATTAAGGAATCCGTCTGCATGTAAATGCTGAATGTTTCCTTTATTGTTACCAGAGACTCGCGTTTTGCTGGTGATCCTTTCGCAACCTTGCCCCTGTCCTTGCTTCCACGTGCAACAGCACGTGTACACGTTTATTGTCATTCCTACTAACAAAGCTTCATAGGCAACACACTACAGTTTGCATTAAACCCGCTTGAGCAGATGCTCATGGTCAAATGTTTAATAATTTCTGAAGGTCTTTGAAGCACAACAATATTTTATAATGTTATTTTATCCATTTTGGATCTTGTGAACTCCGCGGCCGTTAATGATAGTTTGTGAATGAGGCAACCAGCCACAAACACTTTAAATGTTTTATTTTAGTGCCATAACCGATTTCGGGCTACCACGCCCATTTTTAGACGACATGCTGTTGATCAAAACATCTATGTAACGAAAAATATTAGCCTTCTCAGTTGCATCTTGCCATTTTAACATAAAATTAATTTGCTCAAAATAATAAACTCAAGTAATATTTCCTGGTTTGGGAAAAGTTTATTTCTTAACAGACAAACAGCTTCTGCAGAAATTGGTGCCACATGGAAGCATTACATTCTGTAACACACATCTGAACGCCGAAAGCTCATGCATTCAGGAAGTATCTAACCAAGCAACACGCTGCAGCAGTTATGGCATTGGTTCTTTTAGGATACAACTGGTATCGAATTGCCGGCGGAGTATCGTACTTCAGGTGTTCGCGGTCATTCCATCTCACTGGAGAAGAACTGGAGTGTAACTCTTCCAAAATTTCTTACAATTACGTGTCTATGCCATTTGCGACGTCGACGGCGCCCTAAACTGCTCTGTATCCATAGACGATCGCCACAAAATTCATAGGATTCTATTGTTTTGTTTGATGGCATATTTTTCGAGTTCTGCTTTAACAGCCGTAAATACATAACAAAAAATCGTTTGCCAATTACGATGTCGGCTCGCCAAGTCAGATACTTTATGTGGTGTGCTTTACTTTCCTCGACTCACAATAATTTCTTCCCAAAAGCTAAGCTACATTGACATCTGAGAAAATACCTTATCATTGCGATAACTTCCTCTACGAGGAAAATAGTCATGGAAGGAGGGGGAGGGAGGGAGGGAGGGAGGGAGGGAGAGAGAGAGAGAGAGAGAGAGAGAGAGAGGGAGGGAGGGAGGGAGGGAGGGAGGGAGGGAGGGAGGGAGGGAGGGAGGGAGGGAGGGAGGGAGGGAGAGAGGGAGAGAGGGAGAGAGGGAGAGAGGGAGAGAGGGAGAGAGGGAGAGAGGGAGAGAGGGAGAGAGGGAGAGAGGGAGAGAGGGAGAGAGGGAGAGAGGGAGAGAGGGAGAGAGGGAGAGAGGGAGAGAGGGAGAGAGGGAGAGAGGGAGAGAGGGAGAGAGGGAGAGAGGGAGAGAGGGAGAGAGGGAGAGAGGGAGAGAGGGAGATAATAAAATAATAAAATTCCTGACATTTAGAGCATTAGACTGAAAAGGAGTAAATTTCTTGTGGAAACTGCGGACTCACTGTCAATGAACGTTAGTTAGATACTCTTCATTCAATTTGCTATATCTTTAAAAGCTATCAAACACCAAGTTTCAGCAGTAAGTGACAAAGAAAGAGGCAGAGCCTAAGATCGGTTTGGAGAAAAATAAATTGGCAGTGTCCTTTTGAAAAGGAACCATCCCGCCTTTTGTTTTAGTGTGCTTCGGGGAACAACGAAAAAACTATATCTGTATGCCCGGGCGGGGATCTGAAGACCGTTATTTCCCTGTGTGTGCCTACTGACGTAAACAGTGCGTCACCTAGTTTGCTGGGATGAAAGTAAACGGTACTCTTTCCTCATATCCGTTCCCTGCGTCAGTTCGTGACTGCAGGCAAATATCTATTTTGATTTAACAGTATCTCACCTAAATTGGTGTCGCACTACGACGAACAGAAAAGACTAATAGTTTCTCCATGTTCAGAGAAGGAATGGGAAAAACCGATTAGTGAAACTCTATAACGGTATTTTAGTTACAAATAACCTATATTTTTCGATATTTGTATGGTTGCTGTCGCAACAGTTATCTTTTTTTAAAATAATAACAGAGTACAAATGCGGACATCAGTTTGGTATTGCAGAGGTACTAAAATTTTTAGTTTTTGGAAGTAATGTTTTTTCATATTGTTCCTATTGCTTTAAAATGCTGGATTATTATCGAGAATGAGAAACGCGATCAGTGCTACTTTAATGATAACGCCGATAGTTAGAAACGAATAATATGACTTAAATTCAAGTATAGCATTGCTGAGACAGTATTATTGCACCTGTTTAGTGTAGCTTCTAGCCTTCGGAAACGGACAAAATGATACGAAAAATGGAGTTCTGTAACCTTAGTGTCACGCACTAACACCGGCTATTCGGAATGCCCTAATAGTGCATTAAGTGCAAATAGTGAATTTTGAGCAGAGATTCAAAAAGCAGAACACTGGTAATTTTTTGTGGTATTCAGTCCCTCATTACTTTCCGCGAAAAGCACCAAAGGGTGGAAGGACTAAGTTTCCTTTTATTTACTTATTTTATTTGGTATTTTGATTCTGCGTATCTTGAAACGTATAATGCAAAAGTGTCAGACAGTCTTAGAATTTTTCAGTCTTTATTCGGTGTCTTCGTTAATTGCTTAAAATAACTGCAATAAAAAGTAAACAGATTATTTCGAAAACCGATTATTTTATGAGGTTTTGACAAACTGGAGAGGATAAAAACGGTATTACCGAAAACCGGTTGTTTGAGCGGTAACCGCCATTCCTCGTTCACAAGGTGCTGCTATTCCGCAACTGCATTCAACTAATGAAAGGCCTATTTGATTTGTTAATGGGTTCCTTATTAAGTCCACGGCCAATTTCGGCCTTTATAGTCAGGCCATTTTCAAGTGAACCTGAAACCGCTATTATTAGAGCATAATACAATGGCTCTGAGCACTATGGGACTTAACTTCTGAGGTCATCAGTCCCCTAGAACTTAGAACTACTTAAACCTCACTAACTTAAGGACATCACACACATCCATGCCCGAGGCAGGATTCGAACCAGCGACCGTAGCGGTCGCGCGGTTCCAGACTGAAGCGCCTAGAACCGCCCGGCCACTCCGGCCGGCCCATAATACAATGCATATATAAACGTTTTACATAACAGGAGATGAAAAACAAACGTCGAGCTTTTAAGAAGCAACATAAAACGCTAAAAAACTAAATGATTAAAAAAGTTTCCAGAATGAGATTTTCACTCTGCAGCGGAGTGTGCGCTGATATGAAACTTCCTGGCAGATTAAAACTGTGTGCCGGACCGAGACTCGAACTCGGGACCTTTGCTCAGTCGGTAGAGCACTTGCCCGCGAAAGGCAAAGGTCTCGAGTTCGAGCCTCGGTCCGGCACACAGTTTTGATCTACCAGGAAGTTTCATTAAAAAAGTTATTTACCCAATGATATTGTGAAGAAAGAAGTTACTCCCCGTTTTTATTTTTAATGCATCGAAATGCTGCGTTTTCGTACTCATAGAAGCCCATTTCTCACACGGTATCATTGGGAACATAGCTTTTTAAATCCATCTACCCTTTACTTTTTTATCATTTGACGTTACTTGTCAACAGAGTAATGTAAGTTGTACATTGATTCTGCACTTTTACTATAAATATGTAACCTTCTTTTTTCCATCTCCTGTTACGTAAAATATTTGCAATTCCATCTTACTACGGATGAATAATGGCAGTTTCAGATCTGCTTGAAATTGGATTGATTGTAAAGGTCGCAACCGGTCTTAGAGTTAATAAGGTACCTATTAACAAAAGAAGAGGCTTTTCGTTAAATGGATGGAGAAACATTTAGATTCAAGGGCAGGGTCTGTACCGTGGCACATTAAAATAATGGAGAAGTGACAATCGAACAACAACAAATTCAACATAACCTCAGTGTCGAGGATATCATAGGTATGTAAACAAAGCACGAAACGAAAGGTAAGTACGGCTATGCTACACTCAGTTATAAAACTTTAAAAAAAGGTACTTTAGATATTAACTGGTATTGTTATTTTCTGAGTAACCGTATTGGCTACGTGGACTTGTGTTAAAAGAATGAACACCATTATAGCAGTCAAATGAAGCATTACCCTACTGCCTTAGAACTTTTTTCGTGAGTGATATGAAATGAAGACACTAAAGCTACGTAAAATGATGTAACAAATTAATTGATCAACTTGCACCCGGGAGTTGGGTAAGTGAGCGTTACTTACCCAGAGTGGTCGACCAGCTGAGTGCTGGTACTTCTCATCCCGTGATGTCTGGAGGTAGAATGGCATTTCCCTGCTCATCTTAACTCCTCTGCAGGTAGGAGGAGGGGGAGAAAGGAACGATTGTCATCTTTGTTACTGCGCGCTTAACAAGATGTGGCCTAGGAGACAATAGGACATACACGTGGCCATAAAGGCGCTGTGTGGACCAAGGTATGCAAGCCAGCAAGAGGCAATTACCCTGTGGGCAGTTTTGCCCGTTCACGACGGCAACTAGCCACCTGGCAGGCGGCTGTGCGCCGCAGGAGTGTTGCGAAATTCGATGGAACAGGGCCACATTGTCCTGAGCTTTCTCTGTTGGCAATTTCCGCAGTGCAAAGTAAACACACCGTCACCAGAAGCTCTCCCACATACTCAATTAATAGCCAGTGAATTATGACAGAACAGCCCTTATCGACAACTGCTTGAACACTTTTTGAAAATTAAAAAATGCAATACTAGTTGGAAGACTCAATAACAAAATCCGTCTTGTAATTTCTCGTAGTGTTTTATCGCCCTAATGTGCATTTCAACGGCACAGCTTCATTATTAGGGCTTCAATTGCTATGTAAAGGCAGTCACTTGCGATGTCAACAAGCCAGGAAAGCGTAGCTGCGAGTTTTTCTGATTTCTTCAGTATTTGCCATCACAACGAAACAACTCCCACTTGTTCAGTATACACAGATTTTAAAGATGACAAGTGTGTATGTTCAGCATGTGACAGCGGCTTCATTGTGATACATACATACATACATACATATACATGCATACATACGTTTCCAGCAGTCACAGGCCCTACACACCACACGCTGCTCCCAGAAAGCGCCTCCATTCCTCTCCATTTTGTTCTCGGCTCCTCCAGATGTCTGCAGTCTCCAGGGGTGCCAGATCCTCCGCCACGTCGTCCATTCAGCGCTGCATTGGTCGTCCTATGGGGCGTCTGGTGTTTAGTTTCCCCTCTAATGCTTTCTTCGCCTGTCTTTCTTCTGGCGTCGGGTTACATGGTCTTCACACTGGATTTTTTTTTTTTCTCTTCAGCTTCTGTAGTATCGTTGCTTGTTGCATCAAGTGGTAGATTTCCTCAGTCCTTCCCCTCCTCCATATCACTGTGTTTCTAGATTCTCATCTTAGTATTCGCTGATAGAGATTTTGAGCTGAGCGTTTCCCTGAGGAAAACATGCATTTCATTCCCACTGCTGTTCTTTCCCTGAGGTCCATTTTTATGTTATTATTGGTGATAAACCAAGATCCCAAATATTTGAAATGGTGATCTTCCTTGATCCGCATGCCATCTGTCAAGAAATTTTTGCTGCTCTTGTCTTCTTACTAATTGCAAGAACTCCGTTTTATCTTGATTCACCTTTAGCCCAACTTCCTGTGCGTAGTTGTCTATTTTCTGGTACATTTCTTTCAACGCATGGAAAGATCCGCTTGGCAATACTATACCATCTGCATATGCGAGAGAACAAACTACCATCCATCTGTACGAGTACTCTAGCCGATTCCTGTTGCCTATACTTCCTTCTTACTTTCTTTAAGCTGACATTGAACAGAACACATGTGAGAGCATCCCCTTGTCCGAGGCCTCCGCTGTGGTATCACACATAAAATAAATAAACGAAATATACGCGTTTCTGGGGTATTGACGTATCAGTGAAGGTCCCTACAGAATAAATTAAAACTTGATGAAGCTGGTGCTTCGAAATGTACTTTGACATTGTAAAAACACTATGAAAAGACACACACATTTCATTAATTTCCATTCATTTCTCTATAAAGGTTTGCCAAGAACAGCGACTTTGCCAGAATAGATTTTCACTCTGCTGTGGAGTGTCCACTGATTTGAAGATTACTAACATATTAAAACTGGCCGTGTTAATGGCATTTGGTAATATGTAGTATTCAGCTAAGCCGTTAAACTACAAAATCGCTGTATTTAACACTTGAAGTTTGCAACACGAAGTTGAGTATAAAAGAAGTGATGCTCTTGACGCTAAGTTTTTGAGAGTATGTCTTGTGAGCAGAAAAATGAAAACTTGCTGAGTTTACGGTTCTGTTCGCCCATCAATCATATTTTTACATGCAATATTTTGGAAAATATAGAGCTTTTAAGACGAATGAATCATTTATAGTTGCCTGTATTTCAAGTAAGTTACGGATACGATATGTGAAACAACACTGAAGAAAGAAGACCGAAGGACTAGCAAATGTGAATTACATTGTGGGGTCCCGTCAAAACACAATAAGCAGGTAGCGGTTGAAAAGCGCCTTCCGCGAATCGCGTGCTGACCAGCTGAGACTCGGCTGACGTAACCAACGGCCGTCGTTACTAGGCGGTGCCGGAACCGGTCCTGCTGTATCGCTCGTGACGTCACAAGGAGAAGGGTAGGTGTGTTCCAGGACGGCGGAGACGTGTCCGCCAGCACGCGCAGCGTTTCTCTACCCACAGACTGCACCAGTGATCAGAAACTGCCTTGTCTTCTCTGGTCAACATACCCCCTGCACGTATCAGTTGATTTCTTTTTCTTTTGTCTTCGTCAGTCTTCTGTCTAGTGTGATGCCCAGCACCACGACTTCCACTCCTGTGACAGCCTCTTGATATTCAAGTAGCACTTACACCGAACGTCCTCAACTGTTTGATGTTTATTTGCACCTTCATCTTTACTCCGAAAACCACTTTTCAGGATGTGTGGTGGAAGGTACTTTTGGCATAACTATTATTTTCCTGACCCTTTTTGCTGTTCGCTTTGCGAATGTTGTGGGACGAACACCTGTCTGTCGGGTGCTTTAAGATCTCAGCTCTTATTTCTCCGGTTTTCTCTGCTCTTCACTTCGCGATACGTACATGGGATGAAGGAACATACGTTCCTCGCAGTTATGACAGTGAATTTCTCCTTGATGCACAACGCTTTACTTGTAATATCTGCCACTACAGTTTGGTGAGCATTTCCAAACCCGTCTCGCTCTTAGTATACGAACGTGTGGCGAAACGCACCGCTCTTCTTTGGACGTTGTCTATCTATTCTGTTGCCGTGACCTTGTAAGGGTCTCAGACTAACGTGCAGTTCTCAATAATCGTTCTAACAAGAGTTAGTAAGGTACTTCTTTCGTGCACGACTTATTTCCTTAAAATTCTTCTAGTTAGTCTCAGTTTCTCTGCAACCAGTTTTTCGCTATCGTTGCACAAAAGGTAATTCAAGACGGTTACAGGTAATTTGTGATTGTTACTGTTTGTAGTGGCTTATCGAAAATTTGGTAATCGAATAGTAGTGAGTCCTTCCGCCTATGTAAAATATACGAGTATTTAAGATAAGGATCAGTCAGTTTCTGCCCTACTAAGCTCCCCTCCCCCCCCTACACACACACACACACACACACACACACACACACACACACACACACACACACACAGCCTCTTCCAGCATTTCGCTGGTGTTCTGGCGTTGCAATTTACTTACTTACAATGACGTCATCGTCGAACATTCTCACGAAGCTACCGACGTTATCTACAAGATCATTTATGTATACTTTGGACAGTAACAACTCTATAACGCCTCCTTGGGGTATTTCCAAAATTACTTTACCTCCTACTATTTCGTCCCATTTTCGTTGAATTTTATCTTTTAGAAAGTCCTTAATACAGCCATAAAGCTGGTTCTGTATTCCGTAAGCTCATATTTTGTTCACTCGGCAGCAGTGCGGACATGTACCTAATGTCTCCCATAACCAAGGTACACACATAAACCCAGGTCTCGCTATGCACTGTCCTCTAGTTCATAAAAATTCCTTTTATAATAATATTTTTACTCAAGATACATATGTTTAGTCCTTGTCTCCTTCAGAATCATCGTTGTTGCCACCGTGACATGCAGCCCTGGAAAGCTTCTTTTGCGACAACCATCTGACCCTTCATGTCAACAGTGATATCAAAACGGTGAACCTAAGGCACTGATTGCATTTGGGAACAAGGAAAAGTATCTCATGCGAGTGTGGCACAAATCTCATGAATAGACAAGGCTGTACGGGTAGGAGTGTCGTCACGGTGAAGAAACCAAGATTTGTGCTGCTAAAACAGTAGTCTCTTTTAAGTTAATTTTGCCGAGTAAATTTTTCGGACTTTTGCAGTTGCACAATGGAAAACAACGTGCTGACATCAAGTTTCTGTCAAAAAATCATCACAGGTATGACCTAGAAACCGTGGTTCCACAAGCCCCCACAGTGTGGAGGAAGGCCTAAATTTTGGAGATGGAAAAATGTTCTCTTCCACAACAAAGTACATCGTCTTACTGCATCCTCTATATTCAAATAATCCTGCTCCATCTGACTTTTCCTCAATCCTCAGATGTCTTTAAGACATCTAGAAAGTGCCAAAATTTTCCGAACAAGTGAAACTGTGTACGAAAACAAGCGTCCTAATAAACGACGATTTTGCAAGGGTAATCGCTGGGCAACTCCTCCTAAATAGTGCGTATCCGAGACTCATGGCTACCGCCCTTCTTTCCGAAGAAAGGGAATTCTCTTCTGCGTTCCTCGTTTGTACACTGATTATAGGATGACACAGTCTGTTTCTTACATCATTGTCCTTGTACTAAGTAATCCTGCTCTGATAGAAAATCAGAACAGAAGCAGATAGCAGTTGTTTACTATGCGGTATCGTATTATTTTTTCCTCTATCGTATTCAATGACGCGCAGTGGGTGTTGGCTCCTTGATATATATCTCATCGATAAAAAACAGTTATGAAGAAACAGAAGACATTAGTAGACGTATATGCAGAATCAATTAAGTGATAATATTGCTGGTAATGTGTAAACAGAAAAAAAGGAAAGAAAAGATTTATGACCCAAATTTCTTGGAAGTTACTGCGTTGGATATGTGAATTTACATCATCTAACAAGCCACAGATTTTCGCAATGAATGATATGAGTAAGGAAGGATAGCTGAATGTAATAG
The DNA here is from genome assembly GCF_023864345.2 of Schistocerca serialis cubense. Classification (NCBI taxonomy): domain Eukaryota; kingdom Metazoa; phylum Arthropoda; class Insecta; order Orthoptera; family Acrididae; genus Schistocerca; species Schistocerca serialis. Next base: position 577,501,968 of record NC_064645.1, on the reverse strand, counting down.
ATACAGTTCACTCTTTCGTAACGATAGCTTCGTAATTTATATAAAACACCAACGCTGTAGCACTGTCGCCGGAAATGTATGCTGGGAAGAATAAAGGTGAATCTTGGAACGACGTGAGTTATCATATTCAGACTATCTGAATTTCATGTCCGTTTGTATACCTCCTCGTGAGAGCAAAACGAGGTATAATTGATGACTGTTAGTATACCGTTTTTCATTTGCCCCAAATAGACGTTTACTTCTGAGCACAGCACATCACATTGCTGCTCCCACTGCTAGGTTTACTGTTAATGATAAGATTTGCTTATAACATTGATGTATTCAGTGAAAGTGAGGAAGAACTATAGTCTAACGTGCCCGACATATTGATTGAGAGTAAGTCAAAGAAAGGCGAAAGTGATAAGGAGTAGAGGACATGAGTTTAGCGATAAACTCATAGAAATTGGAGATGAAGTGAAAGAATTATGCTACTTTGGAAGCAAAATAAAGCCCGGCGGACGAAACAAAGGAAAATATAAGCAGCAGAACAGCACAAGCAAATAGGTAATTCCTCGTCAAAGAAAGTCTGCTGGTATTAAATATGTACCACAATTCGGGGAAGAAATTTCTGGAACGGTAGACCTGGAGCTCAGTGTTGTACGGAAGGGAACTGACTACGGGAAACCGTAAAAGAAGAGAATCGAAGCGTTTGAGATGCAACCAGTCCACTTACTTTTTAACATATGAAAATGACGCACAACAGAGCAAATGTCGACGGTATGTGTTGCCCATCCTGCTTTGAACCAAAGTTTTCACACTCACGCGTGGCTCTTGCTGCCGACAACAGTAATGTCAACTTTTGTCTACGCCCTCAAGCTTGCTTTTAGCACTGCTCCGTTATGTCTCAGGTTTGTTTTTCCGATAGTGTTAGGTGCATGTTAACACTGATACAGAGCAGTAGGGGCAGATGTATTGATGAAGCGTAGGTCTCCTGTGTCGATTCACTGAATGCAGTGTATGAGCGGAGAACGCGTGGGCTGAGCTGTTCCTGCAGAGAGAGCAACTTCATCGCAGTACTTTTGCATCTGTACATCGGGGCCCTCGAGAAACTGGTTCTTTCCGTGTTAGAATGATGGCATATTACATCATTTCCATTTATATAAAGGCATTTTCACAGAACAAATGTGAGAGGGGTAACAACCTGAATAAATCATAATGTAATTATTACTCTCCAACGAGCTACCAGCGACTTTGGGTCATTTCCCGAAGCACCTCTGAAAGTGTATCGGTGGAGCTCTTGTTCACCTTGTATATTTATTGCGTAAAGTTAAATGCGACGACTTTCCTGATCCTGGGTTAGAGTTGTTGGATGTCTAGCCCCAGACAGGGGCCACCATATCTGAACACCTCAGCGAGGCTCTCACGAGAGCTGCATCCCAGCATCGTTGGCGACTATAAGAGCGCTTGTCAAGTTTGATCGTGTATCCACAGAAGATTACGAGCGTTCACAGCATCCAAAATACAGCTTACCGACGAGATTGTGGCATTGTCATTGTGACACTATTCCGAAAGACTCGACGATCGCAGATTGTAAAAGATACGGTAGCTTACTGGAGTTGCAGAGATCTCGATAGGCTGTGACCCAGCTGAGTGCTGCGTCTGTTACCCATGGACCAAAAGCGCATATTGCTTAAATGTGTTTAGACGTGTTCAGACGCAACTGAAATCGAGTTGCTCCGACGTTTCGTGGGAGTAGCAGAAAAAATGGATTGTCCTAGACGTGTGAGAAATCGAAACGCTGGAAAAAGGTGAAAGTATTTGAAAGAGAGTAAAACTGGTTTCACCTTCAGTGTGGTGCGTACAGACTACCACCACATGGAAGATTATTAGGTTGCATAGTTGTATCAAGCCTTCAGATTTTTTACTTGTTTCCACACAAGCGAAGTACATACATCAGATATAGTTTTCCAAATCCCCTTCTTATATGGCGGAAGTCAGCACATACTTCACCGGTTACAACAATCGTAGCTGACCTTGCTTGTATCTTTGTTGTACAAAGTAGGGCAAAGAGAAATTACCTTTACTCTCAGTAGCGTAGGCTTATCTTCTTTGTCACATCTCGTATGACGACGGAGCTTGGCACGAGACCTCACGTGGCGGTGTTTCCGTCGCGATGGCAGATTCTGCCCGCCTTTACTTTCGATTTTTTTCATTTCTCGGGTACTTCTGCCAAAAAGTTTCGAAGCCATCATTAACAAGCACTGTATGAGTTTGTCTTTTCAGTGCTTTCGAATGCCTTTCAAAAAAAAAGTACAACGTGCTATTAAAAAAATACGTATTTGCTTCAATTACTCGATTGATATAATTGTTAAATAGATTAAATACGCAACAAAATTGTTCCCCCCTCTGCGTACTATCTACCATATGCCGAAACGCTCGTCTGGGTCTCTCGAACGATTCACGAAATAAAAGGGATGCAAGTTTGTGCTGATTCGCTCTGTATATTGTGAACAGGCCCTGCAACACTCTCTTGAGGCGCCCTAGTAATTACCTTTACATTAGTCGAGTTTGTTTTGTTCTCACTGATTCACAAGGAGGGCGTCAACACGGCCAACCGATTCAGCTCAAATTTAGCTGCTGTCTGTCGTCCCTCGTAACGAATTCGCAGCAGTATCACTCAGAATTCTTTTCATACAACGGGGCTTAAAATTTTAATTCTTTACTAATATACGTCGTTTGAGAAATTTATTTGCCTATCCTCGTTATAACCCTTATTGATAACCTTATTAACCCTCCAAATTTGATACGAGAAAAAATAGAAATAAAAACAATTGCAGAATGCATTTGAGGCTCGAAGACAGGTTGTCTGCTCCCCAGCCAAATGCCGTGGTCGCTATACCAGCGACAGTTTCGTTGTACGTGATTTACCTTACAGATATACAGGGTGAGTCGCGTAAGACTTAACACCCCCTTTATTCCGGGGGCGATTGCACGTATCGGCATGCTGTTTTCGGCTAATCATAGCGGACTGTGGGGCACATACGTTGGTACATGCACAATAATCACAATGTTTATATTGACCAAGATAATGAGGCAAGTACAGGTTTTGTAAATGGGACGCTATACTTTTTTTGCCATCATTCGAACGCTCTGGAAAAGACGCGTATAGTGATGTAACGCATGTTGCTATTGTGATTCAAACTTTGCTTAAAAGAGGGCGGATGAGGATTTACTCACGTAGCGTACGCAGTGCATACTGCATAGAGCACGGCAACTCGGCCTGCGGATCGCGCGAGGCGTGTTTACGGTCTGCAGCCCCTTACGACCGCCTTGACCTTCAATCGTACAATATTTCCCAGGGTCTTTTAAGCGAAGTTTGAATCACAATAGCAATATGCGTTACATCACTATACGCGTCTTTTCCAGAGCGTTCGAATGATGGTAAAAAAAGTATAGCGTCCCATTTAAAAAACATGTACTTGCCTCATTATCTCGGTCAATATAAACGTTGTGATCATTGTGCATGTACCGAAGTATGTGCCCCATAGTCGGCTATGATTCGCCGAACACCGCTTGTCGATACGTGCAATCGTCAACGGAATAATGGGAGTGTTACGTCTTACGCGACTCACCCTATATAAGCGGCAATCCTAACGGTTCCTTTCCTCGACTTCAAAGAAAATACTTGTTTGTGGCCTCGACATACGATAATAGAAAATGCTCAGTTTCCAATTATCTATCGATTCCGTCAGTTTTGAGTCAATTACACATCACGAAATTTAGAGGTGGTTCAAATGGCTCTGAGCACTGGGACTTAACTTCTGAGGTCATCAGCCCCTAGAACTTAGAACTAGTTAAACCTAACTAACCTAATGACATCACCACATCCATGCCCGAGACAGGATTCGAACCTGCGACCGTAGAGGTCGCGCGGTTCCAGACTGTAGCGCCTAGAACCGCTCGGCCACTTCGGCCGGCGAAATTTAGAGGCGATTTTCTCAAAAACGGAGGGGGGGAGGGGGGGGGGGAGGGGTAGTCAAAATATCTTCTAGTCTTTCATTTTAGGTTGTACGTCAGCGACCTGCAAAATCTGAGCCTAGTCGGTTGGCTGTATCTGAGGCCTTCCCCATGTCAGTGTTAAAATGCTATACTACGGGTCCAAAGGTCACGAATTCGATCACCAGTCAGCCCTATGATTTTTATCTGTCTTATGCCACTGGCAATATTTGCTATAGTGACCAATCCTGAATTAAATGGTAGTTCAGAGTCCACGTAAAAGTATAAGTCCCCCTATAACTGGCTGGGCTAATCAGTCGGACGAAGGCAACAGCATACGACCTCCAATAGGACCATGCCTAGTGAAGCACTAAAGATGTTGGAAGCAACATCGGGTTGGTGACAGCTTTACTTAAGGATTGTGTGTGGTGTGGTGCTGTACTGTAAGGAAGTCCTGGACTCAGCTACTGTCTCTTAAGGAAAGCTGGCCAGGCCCTGTGAGGTAGCGACCTGCCTCTCCAGACGGCGGCAGGACACGTGCGCCGGCTCACGTGCGCCGCCGCTGATGCAACGCTGCGGGGGTCTGGCTGGCCGCGCAGTTACCGCTATCTGAGAGCCGGGGCCAGCGGCCACTCTTATCCGGACACGCCCGTACCCTTGCCGTTTCGTAATACAACCACGCTCCTGCGAATACACTGACGTAGCCACAGTCGGTTTATTCCCACTTACCTGTCCAATCCGAGCCACTACACCTACACTAACTTCTCGGGCATGGATGTGTGTGATGTCATTAGGTTATTTAGGTTTAAGTAGTTCTAAGTTCTAGGGAACTGATGACCACAGATGTTAAGTCCCATAGCGCTCAGAGCCATTTGAACCTACACTAACTGATCCACATTAGTGGACATTAGTATAGGGTCTGTCACCCTGGTCCAGTTGGAACGCACACAGTGCCATATTTACTCAACTTTGCACTTCAATAGCTGTTGTACATCAGTTTTTCCGAAATGCGTAAGTCTATACTACTATACAGAGACAAGTTTTCTTTTAAATTAGTTACCAAAAATCTCGAAAAGTACTTGACCGATTAACTTCAAATTTTTACACGATATTTTAATAAACATTCAGACATACACAGGCTATAAATCTTTAACATACAGGATATAATGGATATAAGTGCAGATATTTCTATTGGTGACAGAGGGATGGTGCACTGAACAAGATTATATCAGTATTTACACTCGGCGGACTAATTAAGTATAGTAATTAAAAGTCGTATGTTTTTAAGTTGGTTAGTATCTTCAAGTACAGGTAAGCAAGTCGCAAGAAGAAGACAAATGTTCAAATGTGTGTGAAATCTTATGGGACTTAACTGCTAAGGCCATCAGTCCCTAAGCTTACACACTGCTTAACCTAAATTATCCTAAGGACAAACACACACAACCATGCCCTAGGGAGGACTCGAACCTCCGCCGGGACCAGGCGCACAGTCCATGACTGCAGCGCCCCCAGACCGCTCGGCTAATCCCGCGAGGCAGAACAAGACATTAAATCTTATTTTCGCCTTGGCAGCAGGTCAGAAGTATGGACGCAAAACGGGAAATCTATACTGACAGGCGCAGTCCACTTAATGGTGCAGTACAACCGTCCAAAAAACATCATGTGCCACGCTGTCTAAGGGGGGGGGGGGGGGGCGCCTTGTCACGGTTCGCGCGGCTCCCTCCGTCGGAGATTCGAGTCCTCCCTCGAGCATGTGTGTGTGTGTGTGTGTGTGTGTGTGTGTGTGTGTTTTGTCCTTAGTGTAAGTCAGTTTACGTCAGATTAAGTAGTGTGTAGTCCTACAGACCGATGACCTCAGCAGTTTGATCCCATAGGAACTTACCACAAATTTCAATTTCAGTTTCAGCATCAGATCATGTTGTTTGTGACGCGTTTGTGGTAAGGCTGTTCGATGAAGAGAAAAACCAACAAACACACTAGCGTAAGCATATTAAGGTACACACACAAAAATATTTGCACTGGTACCCATTACACCATCATAAGACAGGCTGTATATTTTTTTAAGTAACTGCTGTATTTTTGGCTTATGATTATGATGTTACTATCGAATCTGAATCCTCCAAAACTTTGCAGTCCTGCCCATTCGCAGATTAAAGATATGTGGAATCCTCCCACTGGAATTGCTGCCCTAACTCAAGTCCAATCAAGGTTTCGTTTTCAATAACAATAGGCAAGACTTAATGTCAGAAGAAGGGTACAAGGGGAGTTAGAAGAAACTGACGTACAGAGGGGGAAGGAGATGGACGGGGGGGGGGGGGGGGAGAGAGAGAGAGAGAGAGAGAGAGAGAGAGAGAGAGAGAGAGAGAGAGAGAGAGACTAAGGGGGGGGGGGGGAGAGAAGAGTTATAACGCATACACAGTTCCCATACATATTCGGCAATTGCGAAGCATTGCTTGATTCGCTAATTGTTTAGTAAAATTTGTTGCATGTGATTCTTCATCCCACTATCTTGGACCCTTTTTCTTTGTATGCTAACTAATTGTGTAATAAACAACAAATTTTTGATCGTAATCATCCAGTATATTCATGAATTAAATTGGAACAAGAATGAACTACAAAACTGTTACCAGACTGACTTACAAGAACTGAAATAAGACAGATAATGTGGCTTCTGCAGTGTCGCTTGTCTAACAATTTAACTATCACATTCATAATTCCGTATTGTTACTTAAGTGTTATCGTAAAAATACAACTGAATTTATACAAGTTATACATATTTAAAATTGGAGAATGAGAAAATAATTTCTTCGATTGGTTGTGTTCATTACGCAAATAAAACACGTAAAATTACATAAACTTTAGTTCATTGACAATGCCTTTTTAATTAGTCAACAAATAACTGAAAAATTACTCCCGATCGAAAGGTTCTAACCTATTTTAAATATTTTTTTATTAAATTCTTTCCACTGAACTAATAACTTTTAACAGAGCAAAATTGTGATGTCTTGATTCTAGGAATACTTGCGCTCTGAAAATTACCTCATGTGCGTAGGAAACTATCTAAACATATCAACTCAATTACGGTCAATATAGTTCAATTACACATACAAATAAATTTAGTTGGTGTTCACAGTATAATACACGACATTGAGTATCAAGTATTCCAGAATCGTTAAATTCTACTAACAACACAACGCTCTCCGCCTCCTTTTACACTGCAGAGTCAGCCTCTTAGTGGTCAGGTCCATAATACATAGAGGTGCCTTGGTACTTTTCATCAGTGTACATCGGTACTTCGCAATTAACCACATGTTGCGTGGGAAGGGTACTATCCCTAATGACCTCGACATTTACGGAACGTTTAGGTACAGTTTGCTTTCTTTTCCCAGTACTCCATCATCAACGGATTGCGCGATGAGGACAAACTCGTCTTCTTGACAGCGGTAGCTCCAATTTTCTCGTAGACAACCAAATGAGAACATACCGGCCACCTAACTCGCGGCCAGGGCAGAACGGTACGACGTGCCGTGAACGGAGGGGACGGTACCAGGGTAAGAACAAACCGAATAAAGGGAAAGAGGTCTCAAAAAACCGCCACCGTGGCCTCGGATCCGTAGCAGTGCTCTACCAATCCGAAACGGAGTTCAAATGAACGCCATCATTCAGTTTTCAATGAGGTCACAGAGACAGGCTTTCCGAATGCAATGAGTAATGGAATGAAATAAGGTAGGATATATTTTAAGGAACATTACAGTGCAATAACGTATAAAAACCGTGTCAATGCTAAATAAAGTTCGACGAATATTTCTAATTGCCATATGAACGAGCAGTTTGTCTCTCACGTACAGAATTGAAAAGAACGTGACAAGGGGTTAGGAACAACCACTGTAGAAGAATAAAGACAGAAGTATTGTGGCTCGCAGAAGAAATACGTGGACAGAAGATAACGTGCGACCCTGCAAGAAACTCAAGTTGTCTGGTAATTGGCAAACGTCTTTGCCCCGCCCGGACGGGCTCTGTCAACAGCCGCCGTCACAGAACCGGATCGAACGGGATTTACTGCTCGATTGCTGAGCAGATGCCAAGGCCGGAGCACGCATGTCAGACACAGACGACCACGTCGAAATACATGCCACTCGAATGCTGCCTCCGCCCCGACTCTTCATTTGCGTCCACGCCAATAGTTTTTTTTTTTTGAGGCACCCATTTTCCATTCTGCCTAGAATCCATCAACGGCTGTCATTTCAGACACTGTTCTTACACCTATTATCAAAACTCGTGAAATGCTCCCAATAATAGCATGCCAACATACACAGCAACGTGTTCCTGTCTTCGAGCCTTCACTAAAATCTTTGATAGATCTTTTAAGAAAGCTGAAACCACTCTCTAATAAAAGACGTCATGAATGTACTCCAGAATAACGTCAACTTTTTTTCCACGAAGGAACTTGGACAAATTTGACAATTTATTACGGACACACGCAAAAAATAACGATCTTGAAAGTAAAAATATCACCAGTTGCACTATTTAGTGATTTCCAGGCATATATGTGTGACAACCATAATCTCTCATTCGAGGTATTATGTTTTTCTATGAATGAGGGTCATATACTTGCTAAAAGAAACAGATACAAAAAAAACTATGCTAAATATTTTACTCATTGTTTGAAACAGCTACGAATATAGCAATTGAGGCGCCTCCTCTTGTAAATTCCTCCTTTCAGAAACAAATAACTTTTAAATCATACACCATGTCATTTCTGGCCCTGCGTGTCCATTTCCAGACGTTCTAGATACTAAGGCACCTGCATGCATCCTTCCATAGACTGTCACGTGCCCTTTTATCAAAATTGAGTTCGATTTAGTATGTACAAAATTACCATCAGAGCAGATGAGGGTTCACAAGAAATCCATACTTCCCAAGTCATCTCATAGTACAGGGAATTTCGGGTACCACCATCACTTCGCCGCTTTCCTGTTACACTCGCGAATGGTACACGGACGAAACAACCACGTGAAAGCCTCCGTATGAGTACGAATTTCTCTGATTTTACCGACACGGATACTTTGTAAAATTTACATGGAAAGAAGAAATTTGTTGCTTGGTTTTTCCTCAGAACATGTTTCAGCGCGCGCCCCAGCTGCTTATGAAATCAGCGCGGAAAGACGGATCGTCATGGAGAAGTGGCAGAAAGAACCTATCCTGTTTTGACCACGCTGTGAATAAATTCGCACGTTTTGTTTGTGTAGCCCTATTAATGCAGACTGTCCAACATGTCTCCGAGGAAGAGTGTATCGCTCAGTCGTATGGCATGGCATATGAACAATGACCGTACAAAGATCCCAACCGACTGAGACTGGATACGAGGATCACGCCTTGTCATTGACAGTAGATTTCAAAACCGAAACGAATTGCTGCTGTCAATGAATACAGGTCCATCTCAACTAGTTTCTGAACGGACATTGCGAAGGGAACTGTATGCCGTTGTCGGGTATCCCGCAAAAGACCAATGCTCGCAGCGCCAGATAATATTTTGTATCTTCGGTGGGTCAAATAACACGCAAATAGGACAGAAGGTGACTGGAGACTTACAGCGTGGCTCACAGAGTCGCGATTTCGCCTCCTTTAGACTGATAAAGGCATCGAATACACCGGGGCCGAATGGAGAGTGCATGGAGAGTGCAGTTCAGGCCAAGGGGATTCTGTGACGTTTAGGGTTGATTTTCGTAGCACGACTGGCGACCACCCGTTCAGTATACCGTGAACATGAAGCAGGAGGATTATTTCAATATTCTCAGTGACCAAGAGTTCCAGATTCCTTCTACATGTCCATGATGAGTATGCTGTGGACACTATCATTTTCCAGAGAGAACAGACGTGTTCACTATGTTGGAAGCGTACTTCCCTGGTTTTGGGAACACTCGGACCCCTATCGCTCCTCGACTAACCTGCCAATCGCCCGACCTTACTACCACAAAAAATATCTGGAACTGTTTGGTACAGCTGGGTGGAGCGTAGCAATCTCCACCACCGTATTTCGTAGCTCTAAGGGATTTAATCGTCAATGAGTGTTTTCAGCTAGGTATGTCATACCTGAAAAGACTGGTGCACTCTCTTCCCTGCCAAGATAAGGGCTTTATCAAGGCTACTGGCGCTGCTACACGGTATTTCCGGGCATTCTCCTGGGGGACACTAATTTTTTTCGCTGTGTTTATTATATCACTGTTGCTTTTATGATCTGAAAGCAATCAACTAACCCAACTGGTAATCAATACTGTATCGTGCAATCAAGGCAAACAAAATTTTTATCAAACTGTGTGCGGACCATTGCAGGACTATATATTGGGTTTTCTGTTGTCCGCCAGCGTCGAGGGCAACCTCTAGGTAGGAGGGAAGAGCGGCGCCTGTGGAGGGCAAGGCGGTCCGTGTTGTGGCAACCCTGCAGCATAAGTGCCGGGCGAGCTCCCTCGCAGTCCCTTAAGGGTCGCTTTGTTCCCCTTCATCATCCTGTGTCTACGAGACGCCGCCGCAACGCCGCACAGGTTGTCGGCACACTCTGCGTATACCCTGCCTCACGTATTCTTCCGCAATCGGCCGTACTGCTGCAGCCAAAGCAATCTGCGCTATAACAGCAATCTCAAGCCGATTTGAAATGCTCAAAGTAAATCTACTGTACATACGAATGACACACCTATCGTGCGGTTGAAGCTCACTAGTGGTAAATTTTTGAGGTAATAAAGCTTCTTGCATTCGGGAGGACGACGGTTCAAACCAGCGTCCGGCCAGCCTGATTTAGGTTTTCAGCAGGCAATAGCTTCAGGCAAATGCCAGGATGGATCCATTGAAAGGACACGGCCAACTTCCTTCCCTAATCCGATGGGAGCGATGACCTCGCTGTTTGGTCCCCTCCCCAAAATCAGCCAACCAGTAAACTTTCCTATACTACGCACTCTTTGGCTGGAGATGACCAACTTTGTAAGAAACAGCTGTAACGTTACTTTTAGACAGACATAGGAATCACAACATGTATCATAAAATTATCTGTTTTCAGTTTCGTGAATAATATACTTTGAAATTATGTATGTACAGATAGGGTCAACCAATTTTTCCTGTTTATTAATACAAAGAAATCCACCTGATGACGATGTAACTTCATCGAAACATGTCTGGGTAGAAAGGAAAGAAAGAATTATTTTTTCTAAATGCAAAACCTATAAAAAAAAAAGTGTTGCTTTGTGAAACAGTCCTCTATGCTGATGACAGTGCATTAATTGCACAAGATACCAGCCCAGAATAATTACAGCTTATTGTAGGAACAGCAGTAGACGCACGACGGTGATACAGAAACTGATGATATGCTCAGTTTAAGTTAACCTCCTCCCACCGACACAGGCCAGTAAGTCTATATTCCTGGGGTCCATTACTGACCAAAGACTTACAGTAGATACTGACACAAACTATCCAACACTCTGTAAGGTAAAATATCTTTTACTCGAACTGAGAGGTCAGATCAGCAAAAGCATACTTGGCTTTTTTCCATTCTCATCTGACCTACGGGATGGGAAAATTTCAGTGGTGCAAAAATAAATATTTAAATTGCATCAATGCGATTGGTATATGGCAGGACTTGCACCACAGGAAACTTGCAGGAGATACTTTAAGGAACTCCATGTTATGACAGTATATCGTTTATATTTATAGGTGCGTGGCCTCTGCTGAGGAAAACAGGAAACACTTTAACCTTAAAAAGTCAGTATATTAACATAATACAAGAAATGCATATGTACATGCCATACATCAGATTAGGGATGATCCACCCTAACATTTTTCCGTCGTGCTTTTGATGAACTCCAACGGAATGCCTCTACAATGTCTGCTGAAAACATTCAGAAACAATACAGGAAAGTGGACTGAAAGTGAATGATATGCTACACAGGGCAAGAATTACAAGACAAAAGGGCCTACTTTTAAGATGTTGATCTATTTAAAGCAAATGCGATACGTGTCAATAGGTACAGTACATAAACGTATTATATGAAACTAATCAGTATGTAATGTGCACTAAGTTTAATTTCGCAGTGTGTACTATTGAGCGACATAAATGACGCAATGTATTGCATTAAAACTGTCACTCAGTTCATAGGTTTTTGAAAACGTAGTCATAGTGTTTTCAGTTGTATTTAAACTAGTGAGTTACTAAGTTATTTCAAAGATGATCACAGTAACGGCATAAAGGTGCTGTATTACTGTAGTTGCAGCTGCATTGAGACTATGACACCAGTTACACCGATAATGTTCAAAGGTGAATAAATCAGCCCCACTGGAAATACTTCCTTTTAAAAAGAGGCTGAAAGTTGAAGAATTCAAATGTCTCTTACTGCATTCCCGATATCCTCTGTACACAGCTGTGTGGCTGAGAAACGAATGGTGTAACTGCGTGCTGTAAACGAGAACCGTCCACGATAAAGTGACTAATATAGACACACATGTTTCTTTGAAAGGCGTGTCTATGTGGCAGATTGCGTGCGAATGTTTCACGGGCACAGTGAAACGTGTGGCAAAGCAGTGCGCTGACAGCTGCCAGTGCGGCCCGTCTCATATTCCGCACACGCAACAGTAGAACCTGCAAAAGATTTGTCGTTTTCACACAGCAGGGGTTCCTAACATAGCTGAAACATTACCTGTGTACTGGAAAATTATTAATATTACTATTCCTAAAAAGGTGGAAAATGAATATACAGTTGCACTCTGCAAGTTACCTTATGAAACGTGGGGGAGGGTACTTCTGGCACCGTTTCATCTCCTCCCCCCCCCCTCCGCCCCTCCCCTACCGTCCCCCGGCCCTTTCTTGACTGTTCCATTAACTAAGGTGGAACATACGCTCTCAGGATTTTAACAGTAAATCTCTCTGGAATACACAACTCTTCTCTTGTAAATATTACGTAGTTAACGTCCAGACAAAGAAAAAACTGTTTTTGCGAGCGTTTTACGAAAACAAGAAATAGTGAGCCATGAGACGGGTAGTGCTGCTTATTTTTAACAATATTTTCCATATTCAGTTTGGGCCTCGGCCAGCAAATAAATTCCAAATTCATTCTATTGCACGCTTTTGTTTTACTTGCCACTATAGTCGAAAATTCATTTCACAACTATAAATTGTGGCGAATTAAATCAATCTCTCTCTCTCTCTCTCTCTCTCTCTCTCTCTCTCTCTCTCTCTCTCTCTCTCTCTCTCTCTGTGTGTGTGTGTGTGTGTGTGTGTGTGTGTGAGAGTGTGAGAGTGTGAGAGTGTGAGAGAGAGAGAGAGAGAGAGAGAGAGAGAGAGAGAGAGAGAGAGAGAGAGAGAGAAAATATGTCTTAATTTGTAACATATCATGTTGTACTGGAGATTGGCTGAGTGTGACCATGTTTGGAATAAATTTCTAAAAAAAAGATTTTTTCCGATGCTCCACTATGGAAACTAAATTCAAAATGGCTCTGAGCACTATGGGACTTAACTTCTAAGGTCTTCAGTCCCCTAGACTTAGAACTACTTAAACCTAACTAACCTAAGGGCATCACACACATCCATGTTCGAGACAGGATTCGAACCTGCGACCGTAGCGGTCGCGCGGGGAAACTAAATGAGTTACTGATTAATTATCTACTAATATTAGAGGCTACCGTAATTATGATGATGAAGATTACTTTAAAAAATAATTTACGAAGCCCTTTTGGTTTGTCAATAAATAACTTTTATTCCCTAGAGAGTAATTAAACTCTATTCTGTACCATTGTCGTACAGCATAAACTTCACATAGTAGAAATGTGACAGCAGTCTTTAATCCGGCAGCGGGCTCAAATGGCGTGGATCACACTCGAGAGAGTCGTTGCAGTTGAATCTTCGTACGAACCCTGACCTCTCAGTGTCGTGGCTCTTGCTCCTCCATTTCAAATATACCGGCAAACTTCTCAGAAAAACGCAGAGCTTGCACTTGCTATCTCTTGTTTCCTATCTTAAATGGAACTCCAGTTCTGAACCACTCTCTACCCTCGAACCAGTAGGAGCCATTATCACAACGAATCGCTTCAAAAGTTATTTCCCAAGAAATTCAACTTCCTTGTGCAATCTCGTGAAGTCTTTCACAGGCAGTGACAGCCTGACCGTTTGGAAGCATTCGTTATTCCAAAGTTTTCACGCTATGATTTTAGTGACTGAATATGGAATCCGTTGGATGCCACGAGAAGAATACCCAACAGCCGACAATGTCATTCTGTTTCTGCAAAATTTCAGCATCATTCCTAATGCTTACCCAAAAGAGCAAAACTGTCATGATTTTTAAGTGACGAAAGGCAGTGCCTTGTTATATGAATATTGAATCGGCCGATAATGTGAGAGAAGTCGTTATCACTCACCACGACGTTACCATTGCGATAATAAATCAGTTTCAATTCTGAGCTTCTAAGAGGTTGTCTGCGAAGGAATGAAACCTTGAGAATACCATTCGTATTTTTCTTCTTCTTTTTCCTTGATTGACCCCAGGTCTTCACGGTACTGAGATATTTTTCTGGATTTGGCAATGTCAGCGGTGCAGCATGGCCGAACGTCCCTCCTGTCGCCATCACTTCCCCCTTCCCCTCTTCCTCCCCCTTACATCCCTCCCCGTCACTGAAATAGTATTTGTGTACTTAATCCGTCTGCGTTTAGTGTTATCGCATGTGTAAGTGTGGAGATCGATACTGACAGTGCACTGAAAGACGTAAGTCGAAACAAGGTCCCGGGAGAAGACAACATTTCATTAGAACTACTGATAGCCTTGAGACAGCCAGTCATGACAAAACTTCCATCTGGTGAGCTAGATGTTTAAGACAGACAAAATATCCTCAGACTTCAAAAATAATATAATAATAACAATCCCAAAGAATGCAAGTGTTGACAGGTTTGAAAATTACCGAACTATGAGTTTAATAAGTCACGGTTGCAAAGTACTAACACGAATGCTTTGCAGACGAATGGAAGAACTGGTAGGAGCCGGATTAGTTTGGATTCCGCAGAAATGTTGGAACACGCGAGGCAATACTGACCCTACTACGTATCTTAGAACATAGTTTAAGTGAAGGCAAACCTACGTTTCTAGCATTTGTAGACTTAGAGAAAGCTTTTGACAATTTTGACTGGAATTCTGTCTTTCAAATTTTGAAGGTGGCAACGGTAAAATACAGGGAGCGAAAGGCTATTTACAATTTGTAGAGAAACCAGATGGAAGTTATAAGAGTCGATGGGCACGAAAGCAAAGCAGTGATTGAGAAGCGAGTGAGACAGGGTTGTAGCCTATCCCCGATGTTATTCAATCTATATATTGACCAAGCAGTAAGGGGAACAAAAGAAAATTTTGGAGTAGGTATTAAAATCCACGGAGAAGAAATAAAAACTGAGGTTCGCCGATGACATTATAATTCTGTCAGAGACAGCAAAAGACTTGGCAGAGCAGTTGAACGGAATGGATAGTGTCTTGAAAGGAGGATATAAGATGAACACCAACAAAAACAAAACGAGAATAATGGAATGTAGTCTAATTAAATCAGATGATGCTGGGGGAATTAAATTAGGAAATGAAACAAAGTAGATCAGTTTTGCTATTTGGGGAGCAAAATAACTGATGATGGTCGAAGTAAAGAGGAGATAAAATGTAGACTGGCTATGGCAAGAAAAAGGTTTCTGAAGAAGAGAAATGTGTTAACATCGAGTATAGATTTAAGTGTGAGGGAGTCCTTTCAAAAGGATTTTTATGAAGTGTAACCATGTATGGAAGTGAAACATGAACGATAACTAGTTTAGACAAGACGAGAACAGATACTTTCGAAGTGCGGTGCCACAGAAGAATGCTGAAGAGTAGATGGGTAGATCACATACCTAATGAGGAGGTATTGAATGGAATTGGGGAGAAGAGGAGTTTCGGCACATCGTGACTAGAAGAAGGGATCGGTAGGTAGGACACGTTCTGAGGCACCAATGTATCACCAATTTAATACTGGAGGGAAGCGTGGAGGGTAAAAATCGTAGAGGGAGACCAAGAGATGAATACACTAAGCAGATTCTGAGGAGTGGCAGATGAAGAGGCTTGCACAGACAGTAGCATGGAGAGCTGCATAAAACCAGTCTCCGGTCTTAAGATCACAACAGCAACAACTAGTGTGGGAACATTTTCGAATTATTTGCAAATAGTGTAACTGAGGTGGGGCATAGATACCAGCCTAGTATTCACCTAATCGGATGTCAGAGACCGCCTAAAATTCACATCTGGGCTGGTCGACACACCGGCCTTCGTCTTTAATCCACGGTGCCGTTTCGCCCGGTGCCGGCACGCCGTCCCGAATCCCGGAAACGACGTGCTAACGCCAGCGGTTAGCAGGGCGGATATTACCTGTGATATTCTGACCTAAGATGTTCATGCAGGTACTACATGAATGTCGTAAGCAGAAGAATCGGCACGCACTCAGCTATCTCCCGCATATGATGATAAAGAGACACTCTTCAGACTGTGCAGAATATACGATAATGTCCCTACGTGACTCGAGACCCACGAGCTGCCATGTCAGAATAAAGACAGCCTTGACAGTGTTTTCACAGATTCTCACTAGGAAAAGTCTCATTACCTTTACTTTAATTCCAAAAAACATTTTAAACCTAACCACTTGGTCGCGTCCAATTCCTTCTAATGGTGGTTGGTGAATCTTTCCATTCTCGCTAGTTTCGATTATGCAGAAGTTAGCTTGCATGCTACGAATACACGCATTTGATCGGTAACGTCGATACTGAAATCTAGTCATGTAAATGCAAAAAGCTGTAACCTACAATTCCATATCACATATATTGTATTTGTAAATAATACAAACGCTGGCAACCAAGGTGGCTATCACATAAACGATGGAGACGTTACATAGAAACCATGTCTGTCTTGTCTGTCTGAGGATGCGAGAAGCAGTTCTTATGAAAAACAGAGACTGTGACTGGTGATGATTTCTAGGAGGACTGTAAGGTAACGGCAGTCCCAAGAGCATAAAGGACTGTTCTCACTGTACTCATCCACGTTCGACTCATTCACCAGAGATGCAACAGCACAAACAGGAAAGTCTTAGGACTGTAGCTGATGTTTCGGTATCAGGTTCACACAGCTTGCTTATCGCGATAGGACCGTTGAAGTGCCAATATCGCCCACTCACTCGAGTGTTTCGCAAATGAACTTCTGTGCGCTAACTGTACCTGCCATGTTTATATTGGCTTATCACGCAGCTGGCAGGTGTCAAAACAAGAGAAAGTACTTTCCGGCAGCGTGGTCTACATATGGCCATCAGTCTCATCACGATGTAACATTCTTCTGTCCTGATATTACGCTGTTTATTTTTGTCGCAGAGCAGGACTCAACTGTGGTACTATTCTGTACTTGCGCTAGAAAAGCGAAGTTTACATGATTTTAAATACACGAGAAAAAATAAATGAGAATAAGACGTGCAAGCTCCACATTTCATTCAACAAATTCTTCTTGCTAGTTGGAAGTATAACTTTAAGCCTGTTTCGTTCACCGTATTTTGAAATAGCTCCACGTAGGAGTTTCTGTTTAACTTCAAATAAATATGGATAACAGCTCTAACCACACGATGGTAAGAGCATTATTTATTTCTTTAATTTCGGTAAACGATCACAACCACTGTCGTCAGACCAGTGCTTTCGGTCCACAATGACCATCATCAGATCTGCGAGGAAAAGCGAAACCAAATACCACTGCTGTACAGTGGACGTATTGTAAACAATAAACTATTAAATAATGAAAAGTACTAATTTCATACATGTGGGAAACAGGAGCTTAAAACACACAACAGAAGAAGTAAGCTACTTGACACATGAGTATATTATTATCATCGTCATCTACAGCTACCACCATAGTTCGGCATCACATATTGTCACTCACCAATTTCCTTTTCAATAACCTAACAAATAATTTATTTACCTACTTTTATGTATTTTACTATAACCACATTTTAGTTACGCTATAGTTTTACTAGTGTACTCTTTTTACATAAAGTACTCTTGTACTTTAAGTACCTAAGTGTACTCTTTTTACATAATTGTGCATACAGACTTGTCGTACATATGTTTTCGAGTCTCAATTGCATCCAATTAGTAGGAGCAGCAACGGCGTTCGCATTATAATTCTTCCAGCAGTGTGGCTTGGTTTGCACTTCATTATTGTACATATTCTACGATGCCAAGCTGATTTTGTTTATATCGACTTTGGCTTAAATATATTTGAATAATATAAGACTAATTCTGTGTTAATCAGGTATGTTTAATCACATTTTAAGCTCCTGTTTTATACATATATGTAATTAGTACTTCAATTTACTGTTTACAAGGTATAGACTGCCCAGCAGTTGTATATGCTTTCCCTCTTCTGAGAGATTTGGCGATGGTTACTATGCACCGACATCGATAGAGTTATGATTATTTGGTTGTGATCATTGACTGGAACTAGAGAAAGAAGTTCTGTACTTTCTTGACCACAGTCTTTATTCGTGATTATGTCCCAGTTTGTTAAAGATGGGAGCATTAATACTAGTACTATTTTTCTTCTCTCGGTTATAAATAACGTCATCACAATACGACTTAACATTCTGAAGACACCACCTTATTGTGAAAGCTTTAGGCGGTTTTCTGATGATGTACGATCACCAAAAGAAGATTGAGGAAACATAGTAGTGAATGAACAGGGCAGAATTGAATATTGATGGAGTGAGCAATGTTTCGTGACACCACATCACTTTATACACACATCAAAAAACGTTTTGCATCACCCCGGTTCCCAGAACTCGGGAAGCTAGACGTTGACTGTGGATATTTTATGACAAACACAGTCCCTTTGACTGTTCAGAGATGTCACTAAACCCGCCCAAAGATATAAACAACCATGCATGAGTAGCGCCTATTAGACGGAGGGGGTCCGAGAGCCGATCAGTTCCAGTCATACACCAGGGAGGAGGTACACGGTTCGTGTTGTCTGCCGTTCAACCGTGCCTAGACGGTCAATACCGCGGTTCGATCGCGTCCACATTTTTACTTTGTGCCAGGAAGGGCTCTCAACAAGGGAAGTGTCCAGGCGTCTCTGAGTGAACCAAAGTGATGTTCAGACATGGAGGAAATACAGAGAGACAGGAACGTCGCTCAGGCCGCCCAACCTACGGGTTATGGCTCGGAGGAACCCTGACAGCAAAGCTGCCATGTTGAATAATGTTTTTCGTGCAGCCACAGGACGACGCAATAGGGTGCATGATGCGCAACTTCACTTCCGACGTCCATGGCGAGGTCCATCTTTGCAACCACGACATCATGCAGTGCGGTACAGATGGGCCCAACAACATGCTGAATGGACCGCTCTGGATTGGCATCACGTTCTCTTCATCGATGAGTGTCGCATATGCTTTCAACTAGACAATCGTCGGAGACGTGTTTGGAGACAACCCGGTCGGGCTGAATGCCTTAGACACAGTGTCCAGCGAGTGCAGGATGATGGAGGTTCCCTGCTGTTTCGGGGTGGCGTTATGTGGGGCCGACGTACGCCGCTGGTGGTCATGGAAGGCGTTGCAACGGCTGTACGATACGTGAATGACATCCTCCGACCGATAGTGCAACAATATCGGCAGCATATTAGCGAGGCACTCGTCTTCATGGACGACAATTCACGCCCCCATCGTGCACATCTTGTGAATGGCTTCCTTCAGGATAACGAAATCGCTCGACTAGAGTGACCAGCATGTTCTCCAGACACGAACCTTATCGAACATGCCTGGGATTGATAAAAAGGGCTGTTTATGGACGACGTGACCCACCAACCACTCTGAGGGATCTACGCCGAATCGTCGTTGAGGAGTGGGACAATCTGGACCAACAGTGCCTTGTTGAACTTGTGAATAGTATGTCACGACGAATACAGGCATGCATCAATGCAAGAGGACGTGCTACTGGGTATTATAGGTACCGGTGTGTACAGCAATCTGGACCACCACCTTTGTTGGTCTCGCTGTATGGTTGTGCAACATGCAATGCGTGGTTTTCATGAGCAATAAAAAAGGCGGAAATGATGTTTATGTTGATCTCTATTCCAATTTTCTGTACAGGTTGCGGAACTCTCGGAACCGAGGTGACGAAAAACTTTTTTTGATGCGTGTATATGCTCCTATTCGGGCAGGGTTAATAGGTTCGTACAGGATAGCCCTTCCGCGTTGCTGATGCTACGACAAATGCCATTTGTAGGATGAGTCCATAGACGCAACTGTTTTTTATATTTTGGTCATTAAAAAAGTAGCCGATCATCATCTGGATCTAGATGGCTTGGTTCTAATCGCTTTTTCATAAATAATTGCTAATGGGTGAAGTTGAAACCATTGTAACACAACCCAATCGGATTCGCTTTCGTGAGCTATTAGGCAATCAACAGTTATAATTTTCTGTTGGACTTGGATTGATTCCTCGTTTTGGAAGTATTTCGGTCTCAGCGTCCGCATCTGCATGGAGTAAACTGCCCTGTGAGCAGTTATCGATGCCACATTTCTTTGAAAGTCTCGAATGAATCTAGTAGCATCTGAAATTCACAAAGGCGTGGCCTCTATGGACGCGGAAATGCCAGTCGGAGGGCATACCTGCAGGCGAACAGAAGTCAGGGACAAGAGATCAATGCAAGGACATTAGTAAGTTTTCCTGATACTTCGACTCCGGACCGTGGCTTAAGCTGCTAAATGTCGGCGTTCAGTGTCGCTGGATTTGCCTTCGCCCAGCTGTTGGCCTTGACGCCTCGACTTGAGCACTTTCCCGTAACACAAATAGGTGCCGTCAAATTTATTAACTTGACTCGAAGTCAGTGAATTAACTTCATACGAAGTCGAGGTAGAGGCGTAATTTTTACGTGTCCTGATCTTTTCCCCTCCAAAGATACATTCGCAGGTCTTCGTATAAACAGTGATCAGCAGTTAAAACAGATAAAAATTCATCTACGAGGGGCATTCAGCAAGTAATGCGATATTTTTTTCTGAAAGCAGGTTGGTTCTTTTTCCTATTTTCAACCTACTCTCCATTCAATGCTATGGCCTTACGCCGCCTTACTGGGAGGGCCTTTATAGCCGCGTGGTACCACTCCACTGGTCGACGTTGGAGCCAACGAATTGCTGCATCAATAACCTCCCCCATCATCCACGTACTGCTTCCCGCTGAGTGCATCCTTCATTGGGCCAAGCAGATGGAAACTGGGAGGTGCGAGCTCAGGTCTGTAAGGTGGATGAGGAAGGACGGTTCGGTGAAGTTTTGTGAGCTGCTCTGTGGTGCTATGACTTCTGTGAGGCATTGAGTTGTCATGGAGAACGAGAAGTTCGTTTTCATTTTTGTGGTGACGACCACGCTGAAGCCGTTTGTTAAGTTTCATGTTGGTAGCACAATACAGGGAGGATGTCAAACAAAACCCCTTCAGAGTTCAGGAAGACCGTCACCATTACTTTATCAGCTTCTTTTTCTTCGGAGGGGAGGTGGTGTTACGCCACTCCATGTAGTGCCGTTTTCTTTCCAGTTCGAAGTCATGAACCCCGTTTTATCGCCTGTGACGATGTTCCACAAAAAATTGTCACCATCAGTCTCGTAACGCGCAAGCAATTCCGCACAGATGGTCCCTCGCTGGTCGTTTTAGTCTGCTTTTAAGCGGCGAGGAACCCAGTTGGCACATACTTCTGAGTACCCCAGCTGGTGTGTCAGCACCATCAACACAGAGGCCCAGTTGAGCAGCGAAATGGCTCTGAGCACTATGGGACTTAACTTGAGGTCATCAGTCCCCTAGAACTTAGAACTACTTAAACCTAACTAACCTAAGGACATCACACACATCCATGCCCGAGGCAGGATTCGAACCTGCGACCGTAGCAGTCCCGCGGTTCCGGACTGCAGCGCCAGAACCGTACGGCCACCGCGGCCGGCTGAGCAGCGAAGTGCTCGTGATCCGTGGGTCACCTCGATTGAGAGAGTCTGTACGCTACAACATTGCACGAGTCACAACTAAATGCGGCCGGCCGGCACGCGGGAGATCGGACAGGTGTGTGCGACTTCTTCGCGATGGTGAAAGATGCCTCGCCCTACGAATCGCCGTGCTTTTGTTGACTGCCAGCTCTTAGCAGAACTTCGGCAAGCACCTATGAATATCTGCAATGCTCTGGTTTTCCGCCAAAATAAACTCAATGACAGCTCTCTGCTTCGAACACACCACGGTTATAGGCGCCATTTTGAAGACTGCTTACAGCGCACCACCTATCGGAACTTCATGAAACTTAAGGTACTGAAGTGGGAATATTCCACGATGTCCTACTATAAAGTCCGCATTTTTTGAACGAACTGCAATTGGTAGAGAAAAAGTATCTATTGCATTCCTCGTAATATTGTCAGTATTTGGAGCCAGTCTTCCTCAGTTGCTACTTCAATTGTGTTTATGATGCAGATAAGGAAAACTCTGTCTTCTGCAACTGGATGCTAATTTTGTTCTAAACAAACATGTTTCGCCTATCAGTATTAATAAATAACTAACCTGTTGCACGATACCCCCGTCCAGTTCCAAGTTGCCTATCTAACTACTTCCTGGGACAACAAAAATTTCAGTTTTCAGTATTTCATACAGTTATCAATTAAATTTAAAAATGTAAACTGGTGTCATACTATACTCATTAAGAGATATAATCTGGCGTTAAAGATTTAACGTAGCAAGACAACTATTACAGAAATAAATTTTATATATAAGAGTGGTGTCTGTTCTTTTGGTCATGTACGAAAGAACAGACACCACTCATATAGATATATATGCGCCGTGAAGGCTAATGTGATCATTCACTGCAGAGCACTCTTCACCCAGTCTCGTGTGGGACTTCATGAGATGCAACGAGTAAAGATAAAGGGTTGGGGACGCAATTTTGGTAGTGTGCGGCAAATGGGATTGAGGGGGTAAGCGTGCATGGGTAGTCCGTGCAGTTCTGCCTAATCACTGTGCGAAGGTGGCTTAAATGGTTAACTCAACTGCCTCGTATGCAGGAGACGCGAGTTCGAATCCTGGCGTTGGGGCACATTTTCATTTGTCGCCAATTAATTCTTTCATTGCTCAAATGCAGTAGAGATCAGAATTTCTCCTTTATGAACATAATACAACATTTGTGTATATATATATAACAGACGCGATCAGAAAACGCAGATTAACTTTCTATGGGCACATACAGAGAATGGACAACAACCGACTTACAAAGAAAATTTTTGATGTAGTAAACAGCTCAAGCAAGAAAACAAATTGGTATCATGAAATAGACGAAGACTTAAGGCAGATAGGGATCAACAGGCAAATGATAGGAGACAGGAAATACTTCAGAAACAAAGTTAGGAGTGCAAAATTTATTGTAAAGGAGAGAAAGAAGAAAGGAACATTATGGACAGAGCAAAGGAAACAGGAGCACAGCCAAAGGATGAAGAGATTTTGGGAAGAGAAGAGGAAGAAAGGAAAGAAGTGAAAATTGTGTCATAATGTGATTTTCGAGTTCAAACACTGTCCATAAGGGCAACAATGAAATGAATGAATGAAATATATATATATATATATATATGTCTTGAAGCAGTTCAACTCCTACTGTATTAATCCAAAGACTACATTAATCCAGTATTTGCTCGTGGTCGTGCGGTACCGTTCTCGCCTCCTGCGCCCGGGTTCCTGGGGACTGATGACCATAGCTGTTAAGTCCCATAGTGCTCAGAGCCAATCCAGTATTTCAGAGCACTAACGACCTCCAAAAAACTTTAAATAAAATTTCAGATATTTTAAAACTTTTCTTCGTTTACATGCTTAACGTCAAATATGTAACACATTAACTCACAAGCTTGAAGCTGTGTTTACGTAGATGTTCGATTTTTTAAGGAATCGGGATTTACTGGTTCATACCAGGAATCATCCGAGGTATGTAATATAATAAAAATTCTGTAGTTATGCCTATTTTGTTAGGAAATCTGTTAGAGTTTCTTAGCGGCCCATTTAAATTATCCAACTGTTTAAGATGCATACGGCTGATTTATCACTGAGTAATTTTTCCATTTTTTTCTGTATGATGTTATGTAATCACTAGATACTCACTGTACATGTTTACCATTTCCATCTAACAGTAAGTCACAATTCATTACGTATAGCCTTTCCTGTTGCACACTGCATACAGTGTTCCTAATTTTCTGTAGGATTATGCATTACGGACGTTGAACCTGCGATTACAGTTAAAATATTGATTTTTTGTATTGATACAACGATCAATCGCTTTATAATACCTTTTTTTAAAACAGTTTTATTCTTCCTTTTAAGCCGGCCGAAGTGGCCGTGCGGTTAAAGGCGCTGCAGTCTGGAACCGCAAGACCGCTACGGTCGCAGGTTCGAATCCTGCCTCGGGCATAGATGTTTGTGATGTCCTTAGGTTAGTTAGGTTTAACTAGTTCTAAGTTCTAGGGGACTAATGACCTCAGCAGTTGAGTCCCATAGTCCTCAGAGCCATTTGAACCATTTGAATCTTCCTTTAAGCAACTTTCGAGCCACTTTTTATCGATGGTAGGCAATGAAAACCTCGTAACTCCGTTCTGTTAAATTTTGCAAGTGAAGCAGGAACCGCTACCTAAAAAATATTAAGTGAGAAAGGAAGTTGCGAGACGTGTAACTGTATAGCAGAAGCCTGGTTATTGACGGGTTAGAGAAATCCATGCACTTTAAAATCTGTTTTTGACTGTGAAGCTACTGTTTACTGGAATTAAAAGTTTTCACAGACACATTGAGGTACGGGGTTTTTATTCATACCATCGATGTTTCATCGTCTCAAGTATCGTGCCTACATCATACAATTCCCGAAATTACAAGAATGACACTTCAAAACAATGCCTTATATATCAACGAGGAAAACGCAACTCCTTGACGTACTCAATTTAACAACCTGTATATTAACATTCACCTTCTGTTTGTAGACAAGTAGTTTCATAAAGTTTTGTGAGGCTGTATAGATGCTATTCCAGGCCTTCTCGACCCTCAACATTCCGAAGTGTGGTATTATCCAGAAATCGCTGTGTTACAGCAAAGTCGGCAACGTGAATCGATACCGCACGCATTAGCTAGGGCTTGCTGCAGTCCGCAACGATGTGTAGGAGGCGCTCCGGAAGACCACGCCACCCTCTGAGCAACAACAGCGACCACACACTGAGGTCAATATAGTTTTGAGCATGCAAGACCTCAACCCAGTTCGAGACCCCAGATACAGCAGTCAGCATCATCGAGTAGGACAATGATAGCTAAAGTTTCAGACGAACTTTTAGTGTTGAACACTGTACCTCAAGAGAACAGATTGTTAATTAGTGGACCAAGTGTTGCTTTGCTAGTTCACGGCAGATTTAAAATATCCGGCACTCCTGTGGCAAAAAAGTGTGTCAAAGTTAAGCAGATCTTTTATTCATTTATATAATAAAGTTAACTAATGTTTCGTATGTTCTAGTTTGATGTGGCGCCTCACCGAGCAATGAAAGATCCCACAGCTGTGGCCGGACGAAAGTAGTTTCGCCTGGTCAAAACAGAAGGTATCCACCAGGAGTCGAATCTGAGACCTCAGCATCCGTAGTAAGGTACCACACCAAGCACGGGGATCTGGAGGGTGAACCGTGACACAGTGGTTGGCCCACTGAACTTTTATTTGGAAAGGAAGCAGTTCAATTCCCAATCCGGCCACCCAGGTTTACCTAAATCACCTGAAGAAAACGGTAGGATTGTGTTTGTGACTCTCCATTCTTCCCCCAAGCCGAGTTTGTGCTCGATCGTGACTTCGTCGTCGGCTGGACGTTAACTCAATCTCTTACTATCCCAGGAGCGAGGTTTTTATCAGAACCATACAATCATCTGACTGGAATACTCTCTTTCAATTTCTGAAGGTGGCAGGGGTAAAATAAGGGAGCGAAAGGCTATTTACAATTTGTACAGAAACCAGATCGCAGTAATAAGAGTCGAGGGGAATGAAAGGGAAGCAGCGGTTGGGAAGGGAGTGAGACAGGGTTGTAGCCTATCCTCGATGTTATT
Source organism: Schistocerca serialis cubense (assembly GCF_023864345.2). NCBI lineage: Eukaryota > Metazoa > Arthropoda > Insecta > Orthoptera > Acrididae > Schistocerca > Schistocerca serialis. The sequence continues at coordinate 577,475,860 of NC_064645.1, read as the reverse complement.
CAATCTGTATATTGAGCAAGCAGTAAAGGAAACAAAAGAAAAATTCGGAGTAGGAATTAAAATCCATAGAGAAGAAATAAAAACTTTGAGGTTCGCCGATGACATTGTAATTCTGGCAGAGACAGCAAAGGACTTGGAAGAGCAGTTGAAGGGAATAGACAGTGTCCTGAAAGGAGGGTATAAGATGAACATCAACAAAAGCAAGACGAGGATAATGGAATGTAGTCGAATTAAATCGGGTGATGCTGAGGGAATTAGATTAGGAAATGACACACTTAAAGTAGTAAAGGAGTTTTGCTATTTGGGGAGCAAAATAACTCATGATGGTCGAAGTAGAGAAGATACAAAATGTAGACTGGCAATGGCAAGGAAAGCGTTTCTGAAGAAGAGAAATTTGTTAACATCGAGTATAGATTTAAGTGTCAGGAAGTCGTTTCTGAAAGTATTTGTAAGGAGTGTAGACATGTATGGAAGTGAAACGTGGACGATAAACAGTTTAGACAAAAAGAGAATAGAAGCTTTCGAAATGTGGTGATGCAGAAGAATGGTGAAGATTAGATGGGTAGATCACATAAGTAATGAGGAGATATTGAATAGAATTGGAGAGAAGAGAAATTTGTGGCACAACTTGACTAGGAGAAGAATCGGTTGGTGGGGCATTTTCTGAGGCATCAAGGGATCACCAATTTCGCATTGGAGGGCAGCGTGGAGGGTAAATATTGTAGACGGAGACCAAGAGATGAATACAATAAACAGATTCAAAAGGATGTAGGTTGCAGTAGGTACTGGGAGATGAAGAAGCTTGCACAGGGTAGAGTAGTATGGAGAGCTGCATCAAACCAGTCTCAGGACTGAAGACCACAACAACAACAACAACAACAACAACAACAACAACCACCATCTGTTTCCTTACACTAGCATGATCCTCAAACCGAGTGGTCGCCGTCTCTAGGCGACCGACAGGGTCGGCAGTCGAGCAATTAGCGTAGTGGGCAGCGAGCTATGGGTGGGTGCCGCGGCTGTTGCTAGGCGGGGCCCTGCAGACGCAGAGATCGATGCGATGTTGTCTGCAGGCCCCGCAGCCGTCGCGTCACGGCCAAAAAAGGAAAGGAAAGGTACCGCGAGAAACGCGCGCAAAGCGATGCGGAAAACGAGAGTGCGTATGCCGGGAATCTAAGCGATCAAAGGGCCACTCTTTTCTCTCAGTAGACTTCCGCAGTGTATCTGCAATACAAACTCTGACAGAGTGTGATCTTCCTTCAGTAACGTATAGTTTCAGAATCTTGAGGAAGCGTGTTTTCAGAGTAGTGAATCATCCGATCGACATTTTAATTCGGTGAATGTTTGTCTCGATGTCGATGTCGAAGTCGTCTTTAGTCTCTAACACTGGTTTAATGCAGATCTACGTGCCAGTCTATCCTGTTCGCCTTTTCGCATCTGCAGAACTACCGCAACCCACAACCCGCTTCATCAATTATTCAAAAACAGTCTTAATCGCATTTATTTATTATACCGCCAACCGGTTTCAACCCGTCGTAGGGGTCATTTTCTGGGCGTTTACACCATTGGTCGACTGCTGGTGGTGTCACTCCTGTCTACATAACGGCAGGAAACTATAGTGACACCACCAGCAGTCGACCAATGGTGTAAACGCCCAGAAGATGACCCCTACGACGGGTTGAAACCGGTTGGCGGTATAATAATAAATGTGATTAAGACTGTTTTTGAATAATTGTTCAAATGTGTGTGAAATCTTATGGGACTTAACTGATAAGGTCATCAGTCCTTAAGCTTACGCACTACTTAACCTAAATTATCCTAAGGACAAACACACACATCCATGCCCGAGGGAGGACTCGAACCTCCGCCGGGACCAGCCGCACAGTCCATGACTGCAGCGCTTCAGACCGCTCGGCTAATCCCGCACGGCTTTGAATAATTGATTAATCATACTAATCGCTGCTTCATCTCCACAACCATGTTGTCCACAAGCTGCTTACTGCAGTCAATCCTTGCTGTCCCTCTGCAATTACCTCCCGCACATTCCTCCGCTACCAGGTTGATGAAATGGTATGTGTCCACTCATCCGATCCCTTCTGATAAGCAAGTTGTGCATTAAATCTCTCTTCTACCCGATTCTGTTGAGTACCTATACATTAGTTACACGATCTATCCACCTAATCTTTAGCTTCCTTCAGTAGTACCACACTCCAGAAGTTTCTGCTTCCTTCCAGTCTGTACTATTTGCGTCCACATTACATTTCCGTATGGGGCTACACTCTAAATATATTCAGAACATTCCTGACATTTAAATTGATATTAGATGTTAAATATTCCTTTGTTTTGTTGGCCGGCCGGAGTGGCCGAGCGGTTCTAGGCACTTCAGTCTGAAACCGCGAGACCGCTGCGATCGCAGGTTCGAATCCTGCCTCAGGCATGGATTGCGTGATGTCCCTAGGTTAGTTAGGTTTAAGTAGTTCTGAGTTCTAGGTGACCGATGACTTCATATTTTGAGTCCCATAGTGCTCAGAGCCATTTGAACCATTTTGTTTTGTTTCCAGTCTGCATTAAAAATGCAAAATGACATCGTCAGTTATTTTGCTGCCTAAATAGCAGAACTCGTCTACTACCGATCTAATTCCCTCGGTTGATGACGACCATCTTACAGCCAATTTTTAACACATTTTTATTAGTCGCTTTCTAGTCTGTTCGTTCGGAAAATAATTTTGCGACTGATTTCAAACTTACTTCCCCATGAGCTAGAGACTTGAAACTTTCACCACAGCCCTGAACTGTATACAGTCTTACGTTAACCCGTCTTCTTGTCTGGTGTATGGCGAAGGGTACTTTGTACACCACTGCTATTTCTCCCTTTTCCTGTTTCAGTCGCAAAAGTTTCGCTGTAAGAACGATTGCTGGTAAGCTTCCGTGTGAGCTCGATTCTATGGTTTTCGTCTTCACGGTCTCTTCGCGAGATACACGTAAGAGAAAGCAATATATTTGACTGAGATGAGTAAAAACTGAAATAAACCTGAAATTTACGACGTGTCTGTCATAATCTCATCAAAATATTTGAAAAATTTCACACACGCAAGACTAAAAAGCAGAAAATAATTATTTAATAAAAAGCTTTTCAATATAAAAAGTTTTTAGCACAGACTAAAAAGTATAAAAAGTTTTTAGCACAGACTAAAAAGTATAAAAAGTTTCTCCTCGCCCTAGACAGATCGCCAAACCCATGCAGTAAGTCCCGAAAATTTTTGCTTTTGAATTTTTAATAGCTATGACAATAGTTGTACAATTCAAAACCGTAAGCAAAGGGCGCATGCAATAGATAAAAACGAAGAATGCAGAGAGTATCTAACGTTGAGAAAAATCACAAGTTTATATCATTTGCAGTGCAGGAAAATTGTTAGTGATTTCAGGGAACTATTCACACATCATTTATCTACTTGTACTACATGTGCTCTACGTTTATCGATTTAACGTTTACAAGTGAATGGAAATGTTGAGAAACCCCACATGTCTGTTTTCTTTTACAAAATTTGTGAAATCCCACATGTTTACTAAATAAGTTTGAACGTAAAGCAAAAAGTATCACGATTATCTACAGCGCATTGGATTCCTTCTCTCTACATTTTAGCGTAAAATGTGAATGAAACCAGAATTTCAGCATAATTGTAAGACTTGGAATGTTTTTTATGTCACCTGAAAAGTGTTTTTTGGACATGTGGGGATTTACAGTATTCCCGTTCATAGTGTTTTCATGGCTATTAAAAAGTCACAGGCACAGATTTTCAGAACTATCGGCATGGGGTCAGGAATCTGTATGGGACCAGGAGAAATTATTTTATACTTTTAGTCAGTTTTAAAATTGTATTACATTAAACAGTTTTTTTTATTTAAATAATTCAAGAATACCGTTTCTCCTCAGTCATTACTTGAATTATGCTTTATCACGTACATAAGAAAAAGTTCTGTCTTTTGTAAGAGCATCGGTTTGTGTTTGCCAAACATGTTTCGGATATTCATGCTAGGCATCTTCAGCAGCCTGTAATACAAATAAATTAATTTGAATATACATATTTTGGTGTGAAATCTGTAGTGTTTCTTTGCAGCTTACTTAAATCTATTTTTATTTACAACTATATGGTTGTCTTTTTTACAGTTACATACATTTTATGTCCTAGTCATACTTCCAGTTGCTGTTCTGTATGTACTACATTCATTTAGTACAGATTTCTTCCAGATGATAAGTCACATTTGAATATTTCTCTGCATATAATCTATACTGTAGCAAACTGCACATGCTCTGCTCTCATTATCCATACAGTTCATCCGAAATGCCAAGTCCTTTATTATCTGTAACAGGATTAATGTAATCGAAATCCTGTTTTTATTTCTTCTTCTTGAACTTTATAGCCGCGCGGGATTAGCCGAGCGGTCTAGGGCGCTGCAGTCGTGGACTGTGCGGCTGGTCCCGGTGGAGGTTCGAGTCCTTCCTCGGGCATGGGTGCGTGTGTTTGTCCTTAGGATAATTTAGGTTAAGCAGTGTGTAAGCTTAGGGACTGATGACCTTATCAGTTAAGTCCCATAAGATTTCACACCCATTTGAACATTTTTTTTAACTTTATAGTTCTTTTTCAGATTCGTCTTCGGTTTCCTTTACTGCATGTTCAGTGTAGAGACGAAATGAAATGGACTTTAACAGAGAAATAAAATGTTGTACCCGAAAGCGATGTATTACTAACAAATACAACCTTAACCTAAAATAAAAGAAAATGTTTCTTCCTCCAGTTCCAACTAGTGTAATCATGCAGACTACGTGTTCAAGCAGTAGTCATCTTCGAAGTAACATCCATTTGCACCCTCACACGTCTGCAATCTGTCCTTCCATTGCTCCGAACATTGTGCCTGTCATTTATGTAAGACAGATTTTTAATTCCGACGAAGCGCAAGACCACGTTGGTGACGTCGTAAAAGATTCGCGCACTAATATATAATTCCTTTCTTGTTGTGGTAGTCGTTTTACATAGTTTAATTTTCTTTTTCACCTTCACATTGTTCAGATGATACCAAGTAACAACTTCATTTTTGCTACTCTCTTTGTTTACCTTTTTTTTTCAATAGTCGCCCATGCTGTTCCATGTTGCCTTTTTCTTTCTTCCGTATATGTTGTCCGTACTTTTTGCATTTTTCCTGCTTGTCAGTCTCATGAATTGACGACCATAATTCTAAAGGAGTTAAAGTTTTTTCTGTTTCTTTGATGACTTTTCTTGGTAGCTCTTTCCTTATTTTATGTGGTCCAGGCCACCGTTAACTAGATACTATAGAAGATAAATATAGTAATACACTGTCAAATGGTGACTTACTCTTTCAAAAAATATTACTTGACTGTGGCTCAACACTAGCGAAAACTTTTTATCGTTAACTTCTTACAGAAATAGTTGTTTTACAACTCTTTAAAAAGTGATGTTCGCTTTGCCATTACCTCTCATGTTTTACGATAATTTCGGAGGAATTCTTCATTGTCCACACATTCGAGCCCCATTTTGTATATATTCCACCCACACATTTCTAGTAATCTGTCATACAAGTGGCCGGCCGGAGTGGCCGAGCGGTTCTAGGCGCTACAGTCTGGAACCGCGCGACCGCTACGGTCGCAGGTTCGAATCCTGCCTGGGGCGTGGATGTGTGTGATGCCCTTAGGTTAGTTAGGTTTAAGTAGTTCTAAGTTATAGGGGACTGATGACCTGAGCAGTTACGTCCCATAGTGCTCAGAGCCATTTGAACCATCTGCCATACAAGTATCCCTTGCTCATCCGGCTTGCAGTTCAGTGTCAAGCTCCCGCATTCCATGTAAATATTTCGGCTTTACCACTATAGTATAGCGGATTAATTCTGTATTTTTTAGAGATGAACTTCTTTGATGTTTTATTACTCTAATTTATTTTTATAAGTGCTGAGGATGTTATGATTTGTTCTACGACAGTGTGTCACAGACAAAGGGTCATACCAAATAAAAAGTAAATGAATGAAAGGAATACACTATTTTAGTCGTCGTTGCTCTGTGTTCGCTGGTACAGAACCGCCGCGTGATAGCAGCGATGACTCAATCAGCGCGAGACAATGCTGACAGAGCACCGCCGAGCAGGACTGCCGCCTGCCTTTGTTCCACGACTGTGCACAGCTCGCTGTGGGCGCGGTAATTGCAGCCAGCCAGTCGTTCACCCCACTTCCCTCTCTGCTGGCCCTCAGCACCCGTGTAGCCGACCGCAGGAGAGCTAAGCGTGGCGATGCGGCATCGGATTCCTCGTTATACGGCGACGGCGCTCCCACGCTTTTGACCGAAACACCATCTGGGATCCCATTCCGTGACGTTCATGCCAGAATACGTGAAAGTTTCTTGCGGCCGTTTATTACATGGCTTAAACAGTAATTACATAGGGTCACACCGAAACGGTACTATGAGGCGCTCTCTAATTTACATCCCTCTTTTTCTTCGAACTTTCCGGGAAACACAAAGAGGGGGACGACTCCGTGGTAGTTTTCTACCCTACTGAGGAAGCGCTTTCTTGATGGGGCAAACGTCTATCGATGAAATATAACTTCGTGTGGATCAACAGTCTAAAACAGATCTTTCGTATGAATGCGTGGTGTCTTACTTCTCTTGTGTCTGAAAGAACAGACGCCACACATTCATATAACTGATTCGCCTCGATGGGCAATGAATCCACTACTTTCAGCGCGGATGCGCAATTATGTCAGACCTCCTGCGGGTATCAAAGCAGCCGGCACGCATTTTCACTCGTCGCCGCTGATTCCACATAAGTCCCGATGCACCTGAAATCAACATTCCCTTCCCTTCTACCCCCTCCCCCCCTCTCTCTCTCTCTCTCTCTCTCTCTCAAGCCCTCCATCTTCAATCCACATAATAGGTCTTTCAATTGGACGCCGCTTCGCCACCTTGCTTGTCCACAACCTACTCCAATAATCCGCTAGGAGAAAAGGAACCTACAATTTAACGTGGCATCCGAACCACGTTCCCTTCCTAGCGAATCTTCATATCGTTGAGAGATGAGGGCTGGATTAAAGGTAAACTACGAAGATCCGAAGACAGACTGGGAGCCTATCCAGCGACCTTCCAGTTTCCAGGCACGCGATTTACCACTATAGCGTCTGGCAGGATATATAAAGCGACATATGTATTCCGACCAGGGCCTTTCCGAGGCGTTCCCGGCCACTGGCAGAATTGTCAAAGCTGCGTCCCCTCCCTCTAAAACTACACTCCTGGAAATGGAAAAAAGAACACATTGACACCGGTGTGTCAGACCCACCATACTTGTTCCGGACACTGCGAGAGGGCTGTACAAGCAATGATCACACGCACGGCACAGCGGACACACCAGGAACCGCGGTGTTGGCCGTCGAATGGCGCTAGCTGCGCAGCATTTGTGCACCGCCGCCGTCAGTGTCAGCCAGTTTGCCGTGGCATACGGAGCTCCATCGCAGTCTTTAACACTGGTAGCATGCCGCGACAGCGTGGACGTGAACCGTATGTGCAGTTGACGGACTTTGAGCAAGGGCGTATAGTGGGCATGCGGGAGGCCGGGTGGACGTACCGCCGAATTGCTCAACACGTGGGGCGTGAGGTCTCCACAGTACATCGATGTTGTCGCCAGTGGTCGGCGGAAGGTGCACGTGTCCGTCGACCTGGGACCGGACCGCAGCGACGCACGGATGCACGCCAAGACCGTAGGATCCTACGCAGTGCCGTAGGGGACCGCACCGCCACTTCCCAGCAAATTAGGGACACTGTTGCTCCTGGGGTATCGGCGAGGACCATTCGCAACCGTCTCCATGAAGCTGGGCTACGGTCCCGCACACCGTTAGGCCGTCTTCCGCTCACGCCCCAACTTCGTGCAGCCCGCCTCCAGTGGTGTCGCGACAGGCGTGAATGGAGGGACGAATGGAGACGTGTCGTCTTCAGCGATGAGAGTCGTTTCTGCCTTGGTGCCAATGATGGTCGTATGCGTGTTTGGCGCCGTGCAGGTGAGCGCCACAATCAGGACTGCATACGACCGAGGCACACAGGGCCAACACCCGGCATCATGGTGTGGGGAGCGATCTCCTACACTGGCCGTACACCACTGGTGATCGTCGAGGGGACACTGAATAGTGCACGGTACATCCAAACCGTCATCGAACCCATCGTTCTACCATTCCTAGACCGGCAAGGGAACTTGCTGTTCCAACAGGACAATGCACGTCCGCATGTATCTCGTGCCACCCAACGTACTCTAGAAGGTGTAAGTCAACTACCCTGGCCAGCGAGATCTCCGGATCTGTCCCCCGTTGAGCATGTTTGGGACTGGATGAAGCGTCGTCTCACGCGGTCTGCACGTCCAGCACGAACGCTGGTCCAACTGAGGCGCCAGGTGGAAATGGCATGGCAAGCCGTTTCACAGGACTACATCCAGCATCTCTACGATCGTCTCCATGGGAGAATAGCAGCCTGCATTGCTGCGAAAGGTGGATATACACTGTACTAGTGCCGACATTGTGCATGCTCTGTTGCCTGTGTCTATGTGCCAGTGGTTCTGTCAGTGTGATCATGTGATGTATCTGACCCCAGGAATGTGTCAATAAAGTTTCCCCTTCCTGGGACAATGAATTCACGGTGTTCTTATTTCAATTTCCAGGAGTGTATTTTGCTGCAAGATTTTTCTGGATAATTCAGAGGTCTTACGACGCCAGATGCTTGAATAATGCAGTCGTTAACTAACGGCAGAGCATCCGTTGCTTTCCACGAGGAATCAACATAGGTGAACATAGCTTAGCGTCTATAACAACGACGACTAACAACTCCTGCAATATTATTTATCATCCACAGAAGGCTTATTCTTGAATTATCTTTTATTTACACAGCAGATCGTGCCAATGAAAATGTGGGGGAAGCAATAGTGCTGGCTGGAGAGGCAAGTAAAATAGATTCCCCACCACCTCTTGATTTCTTCCTGCACCGTTGCGTCTCGCTCGAGTTATCACTCGATAGAAATCAGTAGATACGGGAAACCGTCGGTCAAATGGCTCGCCGATCTTTGAGAAGCAACAACACTGTAGCGAAGCAATACCAGGAACTCCGTTGTTAAATAAGAGAGAACTGAGTAGGTGGCAGTTGTGTGAACGAAGCACAGTGTGGTCACATTAATCATGTTAGCGACAGGCATCTTTTTGGTAGTAGTCATTTGTTTATGATTTTACATGGACGAAATGCTGCTGTAGAAGTGACCCCCCCCCCCCCTCCCGCCTGGTAATGTGCGTTATGCAAAACGCGTCGGTACTGCGAGGTTTAAACGGTATTTCCGGTTTTTGGCGCTTAATTTTAGCATCCTCTCCCGCGCCACCCTCCCTGGGCCTAAGCTCCTGGTGGGGTCTATCTTGCCACAACCTCGGACGGCCCTCATACCAACGCAAGACTCTTAGAGTCCCTGAAAGACAACTTAGGTCTATACAAGCAAGCCATGTCCGTTGGAGTGGTGGCGTGGTATATACAGGTCAACTAGGAACGTATATTGAACGTAAGCTAACTTTCGCTTATAACCGCTAAGCAAATATATTGCCAGAAATTGTATCGACATTGGCCACACCAAGGAGTACGGCAGTGGAAAGATTTTGTTCTTCGTTCCTAACTGTTGAGACTCGAGGCTTTATAAACAGGTATGGATAGTATTGTCTGAAATCGGCGAGGGAACCCGCTCCCCCCCCCCCCCCCCCCCTGCCACGCCCCCCTCTCTCCGCCCTCAACATATACACACACACACACACACACACACACACACACACACACCTCTGTCAGTCAACAGAGGGATCAAGAAGCGCCACTCCTTACCACGTAGGCAAGTGCTTGAGTGAGAAACCACTGACTCTTAATCGGGCCGAAGGCAGTTCAAATTCCCGCCCGGTAATCCAGATTTAGGTTATCAGAGATTATTTATGGTTGGCAGGTGACGCTAGAGTCCACAATGTGTAATCTGTCCTGCATGCTCTCCTTTTCTGTGTGGCGATACAACCGCTCACCGTGGATTGGAATTGCAGAGTCCTGACAAATGACACTGAACTTTCTGCCTATAGAATGATGGGAAGGTTACCCGTCGAAGTGTTGGCTGATTTAGCCGATGGTAACTGGACACATTCCCTCAAACTACGTGTATTTATCAGCTTTACCTACCTGGCAAGGAGATGAAAAGTGGTTACGTACATTTTTTGAATAGACTTGAACGTATTCCAGTCGTTACATTATCATTTAGTCCACAATAACCTTACAGACGACACTACACAGACACTGTACTTGATTCGAAAAATTATGCAAATTCCCAGTAATAATGATAACAAATCTATAGTGATATCGGTTCTCTTATATTGGATAACCATTCGCGTTTCCTAAGGGTGGAAGAGGCCGAGAGACTCCCCACTAAATTCGTCAATGTTGAGATTAGTTAATCGGGAAAAGTCAATCACAAAGAAAAATTTTTAAACTAGGAACTTGCAACGAACGCTGATGTCTTTTTCAGCGAATCACTGTCCTCCAGTTTTAAGATTCAACCATCATAATGAAATCATTTTCGATCCTCTTAGATGCCTTGCTCAGGGACAAGGCATCAGAAATTGCGACAGCGAAAGAAAAGAGCAACGCATTATCCTGGAATTCAATCTACAAGTGGGACGAACATGGTTCCAAGCACCTCCCGTAGCGCAGTGGACAACGGCAACAGTATAATGACAGTTGCGTAGTATACAAACTTGGCGGGTCGGTGGCAACAAACAGTACTGGAGAAAACACGTAATGAACAGCGCATTTCCAGCTCCAAGGAAAACAAACAACCATCGCGAAGTGGATCAGCCTGGATCCTCTCTGGCATGAGCACCCAGCAACGTGTACTGCCGCGTCTCCTCTAGGTGTCCTTAAATACATATACACACACTAGCGAGCGCTCGCGCGTGGCGTCAACACCACTTCGTCACCTGTTTACTTGCCCGGGAAGCGAATGGGTAAACAGCTCCGCCCGTGTTCAAACGAGGCTCCTATCGACCAAGGAAACTCTAGGGAGCCCATATACGTACTTACTGTCGCGTGCACAAATCGGAACACGGTTTCGGAACGACCCGTGCTCGAATTCTAGTGCGTATAAAGGCGGAAATTGCATACACAAGAGTGCACTGAAAAACACAAAACTTCCGAACTATGTATTCCCAGTAACAAGCATTTACTGCCTTCGGTCAGTTCTTCTCAACATCAACGTCTCATATCAATACCCATATCTAAGTTTCCTGCATTCTATTACGCTAGTAAACCACCGATTCTTTAAACAATCTAACTCTCTTGTAGCCCATAAATGCAAATTTCAAAGTTCTGATTGCTTTACAAATGACTTCATGTGTGAAATACTTGAGATTAAGCATGAAGCGGAAAAAACTGTACAAAAGGTTCGAAATTAAATCAAAATTTGTTGCAAGTCGATATGTGCTCTCATTCTGAAACACTGAACGAGCACAGTGTGGGTACTTTACGCTTCGTTTTAAGCAAAAGCTGGTTTTTCAGCACCTCACTGTTAATGACGTCATATGTCCTGAACTGTGTGTCGTACAATGATATAATTGTGTAGGTACATTCAGTGCTACATGTGGATACTGTCTGTAAAACCTGTGACGGATAGAGCTAGTAGTGGAGAAGCAATGAATTAAAATGTCAAGCCTGATGCTTAAGCACTGCTGAATGAACAGCGAAATGTCGTAAGCGACAAACTTTTTTACAGTTTTTTGTACCGGGTGTCATCGAGGATGAGTTTAGAAAAGGTTTGAAATTATGTGCAAGTCTGTTGGGGGTCATTAACTGCTCTCGTTTTCAAATACTCTACTATATTCAGGGTAATTCGCTGCCCCAAAATATGTACACAGCCTAACTGTAATACTTTTCTTACTGTGTTAAACTTTTGGCATAAGATTGTACTTCTTAATAATTACATTACGACAGATTTTTTAAAATTCGGTGAATAATTATATGAAATGCTATAAATCGTATATTTCGCCGCTGGAAGCCGTTAGATAGGCAACCTTCAACAGTGCTTAGGGCACAGTGTCTCCCGCATAGTCGTTTAGTAACGTACAGTGTGGTTATAATTAAACTTTCGCTACTTGAGAGCTCCCATGACAAACGAGTGATCGTAAGGTACTGGAACTTTATGGAAAAATTTATAAGGACACGCGGAAGAGAAATGGCAAATAAACCACTGAAAGAGACTCTTTAATTACCAAGTAAGAGGGTAACATTTTTGTGTACCATTGCGGTCCATGCTTACGTTCCAGGCTACAAACGTGGCCCAGAGTGGCTACAGTCTCCATCTACTACAGCCTGGAACCGCACTAGAGACTACTGTTCTGCTGCCCGAAACAACGACGTATCACTGAATGTTCAGTTGTCATGACACAGCTCGTGCACTGCTTGAAGAACGCACGTTGCCTCCAGAATTCTTAGCCATGGCAATAGTAACTTCTTCAACAATTTGTGGAGTACTTTGCCGTCCGACACCAAACATGACTCACAACATGTTAGGACATTCGTCATTTCCAGAATGTTACCAGCAGTCTAGCTAGCGCAATGACTGTGCGTAGGGAGTTAAAAAGATCGGAGAACAATGTTCGAAAAATGTTCGAATGTGTGTGAAATCTTATGGGATTTAACTGCTAAGGTCATCAGTCCCTAAGCTAACACACTACTTAACCTAAATTATCGTAAGGACAAACACACACACCCATGCCCGAGGGAGGAGTCGAACCTCCGCCGGGACCAACCGCACAGTCCATGACTGCAGCGCCCCTGACCGCTCGGCTAATCCCGCGCGGCACAATGTTCGAACAGCTCTTCCTAAGCCACGCATATCTGCAGTCAGTGCTAAGCTACGATGGTTTGAAAAGCCACGCCGTTTAAAGTGGATGTCTGGAAACGAGTGATCGTGTGTGATCAGTCACGCAGTCCGATGGAAGGGTTTGGCTTTGGCGACTGCCCACCATCAGGTGTAGTGCCAGATGGTGTTACAATATGGTGGTGGTTTCGTGCTTAGGTATTGTACCCTTATTGCGCTTAAGAAAATGTTAAATGCGGAAGGAGATAAGACATTTTACAGCATTACGTACCGCGCACAGTATATAAATAGTTCGGGAATGATGAATGATTGAATCAGCATGACAATGCATCCTGTCATCAACCAGCATTCTGAGGGAATGGTTTGTGGACAGTAACATTCCTGAAATGGACTGACTTGCACAGAGTCCCGGCCTGAACCTAATGGAACACCTTTTTGACGATTTACAAGGCCGTGTTCGTTCCAGAACCGAGCGTCCAACGTCACTTTCTTCCTTGGTTTCGACTCTTCAGGAAGAATAGGCTGCCATTCTTCCACAGACATTCAGACACGTCATTTAAATTATCCCCAGCATAGTTCAAGGCGTTGTGAAACTGAAGAGTGGACGCACCCCATATTAATGTCCCGTAATTGATGTCCGGATACTTTTGATCAGATAGTGTGCCACTAAAATTATTGAGTTTGTTAATCACAGCTCTTGTGTTATAAATATAGATTTTTACCCTGTTTCTGTCAGTTTGCTGATGCGTGGTGTTTGGCAGAGATATAATTTTAAGATAATGGACAATGGTACAGAAGGAATTACATCCAAAACACGATGCTTCTTTCTCTCTCGCATTCATTTCACTTGCATCACCTATCTCTCCGAAACCATGCTAGGCTAAAGGAGAATGAAGAGGGAGAAGAAGGGGAAATAAGAGATTGCTGTACCCTGTATAAAGCAAGGAAGATTAGAATTTATCATCATTAGAAGGGGAGCTCAGGCTCGGATATCTTAAGGAAATCGGCGGTGATGTTTTCAATGGAACCATCAGGGCATTTATCTCAAGCAATTTCGGGTAACTACGGAAAATGTAAATCCGGATGGCCAGGCGGGGTTTTGAACCTTAGTCCTTCAGAATGCGAGTGCAGTGTGCTAACCACTGCGCCATCTTCCTCGGTCAATCAATAAGATATGAAGGATTTGTGTATAGTGCCTTTGGGAAACCTGTGGCACTTTGTGGAAAAAAGGTGCTAATTGTCATATATTTGCCTGATGATGGAGGGATAATCTCCACACGGGGCCTCCAGCGGGAGGGGACGCATATATTTAATGGCCAGAATGCGGCCAGATGTACGCTGCAAAACGAGCAGGCGTCGATCACAAACACGATGGCTACGAAAAATGAGACCGATTGGTCCAGCATACAGACAATAAAGTTCCCATTGTATGCCTTATATCATGCCACTGTAGCAGAACACCGTGCGAGAACAAAATCTATTTGGAATGACTGTACACAATTATTTTGTTTCGTTTTATGTTTAGATCAGAAACAAGTCATAATAGCAAACTGTAATGTTATGTTGATGATCGAATCTCAGTTCCAGTAAAAAGGAGAAACGATTTTTCAGACTGAAACGCCAACCAGGAACAAGTCATAATAGCAAACTGTAATGTTATGTTGATGATCGAATCTCAGTTCCAGTAAATAGGAGAAATGATTTTTCAGACTGAAACGCCAACAGCGTGCTGTAACAATACTTATATCTAAATATGACAGAATTTTCTGTGCTGGTTTTAAAACGTTTTTTTAAAAGGCTTGAGGTGGTGTTGTGTGCATGTTTATAATTGTAAGTAGGTTGTTTAAGTTTTTATATTGGTAACGCCACGTAGCGCTCTGTATGTGCTGTGTGCAGTCTGTGGCTGGTTTGCATTGTTGTTGGAATATCTCCCATTGTAGTGTTGGGCAGCTGGATGTTAACAGCGCGTAGCGTTGCGCAGTTGGAGGTGAGCCGCCAGCAGTGGTGGATGTGGGGAGAGAGATGGCGGAGTTTTGAAATTTGTAAGACTGGATGTCAATTATGACTATTAAGGTAAATACATTGTTTGTTCTCTATTAAAATCTTTCATTTGCTAACTATGCCTATCAGTAGTTAGTGCCTTCCGTAGTTTGAATATTTTATTTAGCTGGCAGTAGTGGCGCTCGCTGTACTGCAGTAGTTCGAGTAACGAAGATTTTTGTGAGGTAAGTGATTTGTGAAAGGTATAGGTTAATGTTAGTCAGGGCCATTCCTTTGTAGGGATTATTGAAAGTCAGATTGCGTTGCGCTAAAAATATTGTGTGTCAGTTTAAGCACAGTCTTGTATAATTGTTCAAAAGGGGACGTTTCATAATTACATGAACTTTATACGCCGTTCAAGAATGTATGATGATAAAAATTAAGGTCAAAGGACATAATACCGTAGTCCAATTCTTTTGGCTTCGCGCCGGCAGGAGTGGCCGTGCGCTTCTAGGCGCTACAGTCTGGAACCGCGTGACCGCTACGGTCGCAGGTTCGAATCCTGCCTCGGGCATGGATGTGTGTGATGTCCTTAGGTTAGTTAGGTTTAAGTAGTTCTAAGTTCTAGGGGACTGATGACCACAGTAGTTAAGTCCCATAGTGCTCAGAGCCCCTTCTTTTGGTTTCGCTGGAATTATTTCAGCGTTACATTGATTTAATGGATGCAAAACTATCTTCTAGTGTGGTTCATGCTACATCATGTCTGTAGAGACATGGCTGCTGCAACACACACCAGAAGGCGCGAACACCGTCAGTTTCATGATTTTACTATTAATTTTACAGATTTTTTACGTTTACGTTTCCCGATATGTGCATGGACTAGAGACTATATTTCGTTTGTGTTCTATTTTCATCAATACAAAATTTTGTAATAATGATAATTAAAGAGGGCGCTGTTGCGTCCGACATTGGCAATGAGCATACCTACGTGGGTCCATGTATGCAGCTAGCCCAGTTGCTTTTGTACCTTCGGTATAACAAGTACTGGTTCAGATGGCTCTGAGCACTATGGGACTTAACTTTCTGAGGTCATCAGTCCCCTAGAACTTAGAACTACTTAAACCAAACTAACCAAAGGACATCACATACATCCATGCCCGAGGCAGGATTCGAACCTGCGACCGTAGCGGTCGCGCTGTTCCAGACTGTGGCGCCTAGAACCGCTCGGCCACGTAGTAACAAGTACTCTTCATTGATATGTGAAAATATTATAGTTTAACGGCTCGTAATCAAGAGCCTAAAGGACTTTAATGCTAGGTATTTTGATGCAAACGACCTCTTCTACATGTTCTTACTTGCATAATTGGGCAGATACTGTATGTTATAGTGCATTCTGATTATTTTATTCTTGTTTTATCTACAGCACTGATGATGGTCAAGCAGTGAATGAAATCGATTTGCAACAGAAATAAAGATTTCTACTTCAACGACCAATGCTGAACTTCCTTTTGTTATTTTAATTGATATTTATAGCGGTCACGGACAAGCTTAATCTTTTCGCACGCTTTCAAACTCAGCAGAGTCTATACTTGTCCGTAATAATTTCTTTCCGGTCAGGTGGTGCCTCGTAATCTAGACCAGTGTCAGGAGCACCTGTCACGCCACAGTGCCAGACACGATACTGCGCTGACCTTCAGGCTTTCTTTGGCCTGACAAATGAACCCCACGGAGCGCAGCTGTGACGTGTGCGGGTCGCGGCCCGGCGCGGCGCGGCGGCCAAGTTCATCGGGAATAAGCGGCCAGTGGGGGCTCGCCGCGCACGTGACGTCACGCCGGCGACCTCCCGGCTCTTGCATCAGCGGCTGACGCGGCGACGCCACGGCACACCAGCCGTGGGAGGTCCCGGGTTATCGATAACAACATTCCTGCGGCCTCCGCGGAGACCCTGTATTGAGCAATTCGGCCAAGAATAATGCGCTGCTTTTTATTGGCTCGATGTGTGGGTCTTTGACATTTAACGGTCAGCCACGGAAAATACCCACGAACCCTTCAGCGAAGGTGACCCTGAGCTTTGTCGCAAATGACGGAAACAGTAATGGGACGTGGAGGTCTTCCTTTCCTTTTTGATTGCATGAGTTCTGTCAACGCTTATAGGATTATATCAACAGATTAACGCAGTCCTGACCAAAAAATTGGATAAATTCCCAAAAATCTACTGCCATGACAGGCAGACAGACATCCGGGATTAGGCAATGAAAATTAACTCTTTACTTTTTCTACTAGTCACAAAATAGGCAGAAGTTTCTGCTGTGTACAATTTGATACTGTCGTCTCAGTTATGCGACTGGATTCGTAATTTCCTGCCAGAGAGGTCACAGTTCGTAGTAATTGACCAAGTCATCGGGTAAAACAAGTGATTTTTAGGGTTCCCAAGGGAGACCCTCAGCAGTTCTTTATTTTTATAAACGATTTAGGAGACAATCTGAACAGCAGTCGTATGTTGTTTGCAGATGATGCTATCGCTTATAGTCTAGTAAAGTCATCAGAAGATCAAAGCCAATTGCAAAAGGATTTAGATAACATACCTGTATGAAGCGAAAATAGGCAATTGGCCCTAAATAATGAAAATTTTAAGATAATCCACATGAGTGGTGAAAGGAATCTGTTAAACTTCGGTTATACGATATATCAGTCAGATCTAAAGGCCATAAATTCAACTACATCTGCAGCTACATGGATACTCTGCAAATCACATTTAAGTGCCTGGCAGAGGGTTCATCGAACCACCTTCACAATTCTCTATTATTCCAATCTCGTATAGCGCGCGGAAAGAAAGAACACCTATATCTTTCCGTACGAGCTCTGATTTCCCTTATTTTACTGTGATGATCGTTCCTCCTTATGTAGGTCGGTGTCAACAAAATATTTTCGCATTCCGAGGAGAAAGTTGGTGATTGAAATTTCGTGAGAAGATTCCGTCGCAACGAAAAACACCTTTCTTTTAATGATGTCCAGCCCAAATCCTGTATCATTTCTGTGACACTCTCTTCCATACTTCGCGATAATACAAAACGTGCTGCCCTTCTTTGAACTTTTTCGATGTACTCCGTCAGTCCTATCTGGTCCCACACCGCGCAGCAGTTTTCTAAAAGAGGACGGACAAGCGTAGTGTAGGCAGTCTCCTTAGCAGGTCTGTTACATTTTCTAAGTGTCCTGCCAATAAAACGCAGTCTTTGGTTAGCCTTCCCAACAACATTTTCTATGTGTTCCTTCCGATTTAAGTTGTTCGTAATTGTAATACCTAGGTATTTAGTCGAATTTACGGCTTTTAGATTAGACTGATTTATCGTGTAACCAAAGTTTAACGAGTTCCTTTTAGCACTCATGTGGATGACCTCACACTTTTCATTATTTAAGGTCAAGTGCTACTTATCGCACCTTTCAGATATCTATTCTAAATCGTTTTGCAGTTTGTTCTGATCTTCTGATGACTTTATTATTCGATAAACGACAGAGTCATCTGCAAACAACCGAAGACGGCTGCTCAGATTGTCTCCCAAATCGTTTATATAGATAAACAGCAAAGGGCCTATAACACTACCTTGGGGAACGCCAGAAATCACTTCTGTTTTACTCGATGACTTTCCGTCAATCACTACGAACTGTGACCCCTCTGATAGGAAATCACAATAACTGAGACGATAATCCATAAGCACGCAATTTCACTACGAGCCGCTTGTGTGGTACAGTGTCAAAAGCCTTCCGGAAATCTGGAAATACGGAATCGATCTGAAATCCCTTGTCAATAGCACTCAACACTTCATTTGAATAAAGAGTTAGTTGTGTTTCACAGGAACGATGTTTCCTAAACCCATGTTGACTGTGTGTCAATAGGCAATTTTCTTCGAGGTAATTCATAATGTTCCAACAATATATGTTCCAAAATCCTGCTGCATAACGATATGGGCCTGCAATTTAGGGGATTACTCCTATCTTTCTTGAATATTGGTGTGACCTGTGCACATTTTCAGTCTTTGGGTACGGATCTTTCGTCGAGCGAACGGTTGTATATGATTGTTAAGTATGGAGCTAATGCACCTGCCTACTCCGAAAGGAACCTAATTGGTTTACAGTCTGGACGAGAAGACTTGCTTTTATTAAGTGATTTAAGTTGCTTCACTACTCCGAGGCCGCGAGGGATTAGCCGAGCGGTCTAAGGCGCTGCAGTCATGGGTTGAGCGGCTGGTCCCGGCGGAGGTTCGAGTCCTCCCTCGGGCATGGGTGTGTGTCTGTTTGTCCTTAGGATAATTTAGGTTAAGTAGTGTGTAAGCTTAGGGACTGATGACCTTAGCAGTTAAGTCCCATAAGATTTCACACACATTTGAACATTTGAACAACTACTCCGAGGATATTTACTTCTACGTTACTCATGTTGGCAGCTAAAGTGCTCTTCGGTGGCTCGTTACAGAGTAGTGATTGAAGTATGATTTATCCAGTTGGTATCCCGTTACTTTAATTATTGAGAAATAACTTCACAACAATGAAAAAGTTTGTAATAAAGCAACTCAGAACGCCCCCTTCCGCCCGCCCACCGTGTCGTCCTATGCGAATGACGTCATCGCTGTCGACTTTCTTTGTCAAAGCAGCTCCTCAGTTGTCCTCACGAGGCTGTGTGTTCACTGTTAAGACATCCCGCCAACGAAAAATCCCTCCCACTACCGCGAGTCGAACCTGGGTCCTCTGCTTGGTAGTCCGATATCCTAGCCACTCAGCTATGGAAGCAGACAAGGACAACAGAATACGTAAATCTAAATGGGCTTTGGAGGATTTTAATCACAGTCCACACGAAAACGGGTTCAGTGTCTGAATCACTACGACGTTCTCGTTTAGCGTATCTTTCGCGAAGCGTGCATAGGAAACAAATTGTTATACAGTTTAGTGTGTTTTACAGACACATTTATCGATGGGAAGCAGTTAGTATTAAAATATTGAGTCTGGTTGACGACAGAACACAGAAAATGCGTTCAGCAGCTAATTTTGGGCCACCCGCGGTAATATGCCATAGGACATTTGAGAGAGATCTCGAAGTCGGCTATGTAAAAATAAAAATATTAAGAGTGTGGATTTGGAGAAATTATTTATTATCAATTTACATAAATTCAATAGACCAGCCCTTTCAGAGTTGCAGTTTGTATCTCTTGATATACAAGAGGGGGTCCAAAATCTGTACAGATTTGTAAGACTTACGACTAACCAGAATAAATGTCAACCTTGTGCTACCAATGATGTGCACATATCTTTACATTGTTTTGATAATTCGCGCTCATTGAGAAAGAATCGTTCGGAGTGCTTGGGTTAAAAATTGAATTTTGAAAACTATTTTTACGGAACTTGTATATGCCCAAATTACTGTACGCCACGAGCTGTTGTCGTCAAATGTTGGAATCATACGAGAGGCTCCTCAACACGGATTACAACAAATGAATTAAAGAAAATCTGCTAAATTTCAGAACTGAAAAGGACAAGGAACGAAGGAAGAAATACTAGTCAACAATATTCAGAAGTACGGAAGACGTCCAAAGCAGTGAAGGCAGAAAGTGGCCTAGTACAAGCTAAGGAAATACTCTCTAACAAAATGCTTAGAACCCTTTAGCCCAATATGAAGACGGAACTTCATGAATCGATATGTCTTGAGCACAGACAATGAACAGAAATTACATGCGATCAGCGAGAAAACCGAAAATTAAATGAATGCAGTTGTTAATGCCAAAGTAAAGATATTACAGCAATTTAGTCCATGTTTTCAGGTCAAATTACATTGCCTTTACTCTACGTGTGCAGGCTACCCGCCAGGGTAGCCGACAGCGCTAATGCTGCTTCCTGGACTCGACTAGGCGCGGCGGCTCCGGATCGAATCCGCCCAGCGGGTTAACGGCGAGGGCCAGTCCGCCAGCCAATCTGGATGTGATTTTTAGGAGGTTTTCCACATCTCGCTAGGTGAATACCGGGCTGGTCCCCGCATTCCGCCTCAGTTACACGGCTCACAGACATCTGCAGATGTTCGCAATATTTCATGGCTTACGCTACACGCAGACAGCTGGGGTACACAACTTCCGTCCTGGGGGGTTCGGGGTGGCGGTAGGAAGGGCATCCGGCCGCCCTCTACAACTAACTCTGACAAATCCGTAATAACATGGCCGACCCCGCGTTGCCGCGGGACAAGGCCCAAAGAAAGAAAGAAATTCTACGTATGCAGGCTTTCCTTGTGAAGGTACTGAGAATGGCAAGTAGCAAGTAACATGTTACTATCCATGCCTGGGGAGAACAATATCCTCCTTTTAGTGTCAATTACAATAAAACGAGTCTAAATGAACAATTTTTTTACTTGTAACAAAGCTTAAAGTTTCATCCATAAACAGACGTCACCTTTATTTTTTTGCAATTAATTGCATTTTGTTAGTTTCTGACTATATTTTTTATAAACAATGAAAACAAAACCTCTAAATTGATAAAAACAAGTGTGCTGGACCTGGAAATCTAACTTTGATCTATGCCTTTCTTCATCCATGCGTAATGCGGGAAGTTGCTGTTCAGTGTAACGCGAAATACAGTTCGTATCGCCGGCCGTTGTGGCCGAGCGGTTCTAGGCGCTACAGTCCGGAACCGCGCTGCTGCTACGGTCGCAGGTTCGAAACCTGCCTCGGGTATGGATGTGTGTGATGTCCTTAGGTTAGTTAGGTTTAAGTAGTTCTAAGTTCTAGGGGACTGATGACCTCAGAAGTTAAGTCCCACAGTGCTCAGAGCCATTTGAACCTACACTTCGTATCTGTCACGCACTCTCATGTAAGAATAAGCGCTCGTGAAAAATCATTCACGTCATTTTATGTCTCACTCTTTGCGTGCATTATGCGAGGTATTATAGCCAGACAGCAGGACATTGCTTATTCGCTGGTTATGTCCTTACCAATTGGTAAATAATGCGCACAACGGATGTTATGACCGTGTATCATTTCGTTCCTAAGCCATCGTTTTAATAATAACTGAAAGCCTGACAAATGCGAGACGAAACTCAGTCTTCTGGTAGACACAGCCAACATGGCACGCTTAAGAATTTTTGCAGAAAAAAAAGCTTTGTAACGACAAATATAAAAAGTATTTAACAACAGATACTGGGCAAGTAGGGAAGGTAAAGAAATATTCAAATATTTGAGACAATAGATTTTTATAATCTGTTTAGACGAAAGGAACCTAAAAAACTTTAAGCACAACGACACAGTAGTGAAACCAGAATGCCTCTATGCTGGCGGATGTCTAGTACTAAATTATAAACTTGATCAGTTAGAAGTATTAGAAAGAAGAATTATACGGAAAGTTTTAGTTCCTGAGCAAAATGAAGCATTTAGGAAATTAAGAAGTAACAATGAAATTCGTCAGAGCATAGAAATTCCTATCAGAAACAATAATAATGAGGAGATTAAAGTTTTTGGACATATTTACAGAATGTGCGACAATAAATTCACCATGCAGATCTTCAGATATCTTAGGAAAAGAAAAACCACCTGGATTCAAGAGGTTAGGAAAGGCTTGGAAAGGAATAACACAAGAGAAGTACTGGAAACAGATTTTTAGGGAAAAAGATTTAAAACAGAAAGGACTCCAAAGCAAGTAGGAAAAAAGATCTGGCACAAAGTGGTGTGAAGATAGGGAAAAGAAACTTAGTGAGACAATGAAGGAAAGCTGGGAGGAGGAGAAAGAAAACGAAGAATTAAGAACTGCAATTGGAACGTGGTCCTTAGAAGACCAACGCAAGAAGATGAATAATGAAAATAGATGAAAATGGAAAGATCTTATTCCATTTTTCGTCTTACAAGAAAATCGATCAGTATATCGCTCAATTGTATGCGCCGAATCTCTTTATTTCATCTAAAAACCACTTCCTTAAAGCAACCTGAACCGGCTGAACAAAGTTTTCACGACAGTGAAAGGCGACGGTACACCGTATCGCTGTGAATGAATAAAGCGCGTTTAAAGACTGGGTCAACAGCCTTTCGCGTAACACAGACGACTTGTGTAATATCAGGTAGTCGGTGCTCGTGCCCACGCAATACCCTGTGACATAAGGAATGCTAGATTGCAAAGATACGGTAAAAACGTGGCCTCGGCAATACACATTGACCTAATGCAACAACTGCAAGCGTAAGGCGCGAGAAACCGCGTAAACCGATCACTCACTCACTGTCAATTTGAATGAGCTTACCTGTCTGTTAATAATTTTGATGGCTCGAGTTAGATGTAAGGATTAGTACTATGTGTATGCCTAAACTCTTGGAAGTGATCATTCAAAAATTACGAATAAGAAGACGAAACTGTTACAGACATAACATTAAGAGAAATGCTTAAGGATATCTGCATTTCTACCGTGAATCATCGACTATGTTCTGAAACGCTACTGCAGTAAAATTCGCTTTGACCGCCAGCTCTTTTTTCCTGAAATTCTCTTGACCCAGTGGCCAATCCATTATTCTGCTTCCACCTACACCAAATAGCAATTATCAGCTCTTTACATGATCTGTACTTTTTATTGCAGGGCTATTAAATGTCTCGAAATAAAATTCCAGAATTAGAGATTCTTTTCGGTAATAAGACTTTTTATGAACGACTTTCACTTTCCGAAGTATGAAAGACAACTTAGACAAGCGGCAATACTAAAAAAAGTACAGAAATAGCAGTAGTCAAAACAAAGGTAACCTGCAGCCGATAGCAACGAGGTGTCTGTGCAGCTCCACTACAGGAGCAAGTCAGACCTGTTGCTTACGACTATGGCGAACTTCCTCCTTCCATTAAAAATGCAGTCCATGTTTCAATTTTCATCTTAATTGCGTAAGTTATAGTCGTATAGTTTTCTTACAATTATTTGTATACATCTGATGAAAAAAATGCTTAAAATGTGTGCTCTTTATTTTATACCAACTCTCAACGAGAAAGTTCAAATACGACTTGACTCATTGAATTCAAATCGCAAAATTTTTCACGAAAACAGCCATTTGGGATCTGCTGTTGTTGTGGTTGTGGTTTTCAGTCCAGAGCCTCTTCATCTCCCAATAACTACTGCAACTTATATCCTTCTGAATCTGCTTAGTGTATTCATCTCTTGGTCTCCCTCTACGATTTTTACCCTCCACCCTTCCCTCCAATACTACATTGGTGATCCCTTGATGCCTCAGAACGTGTCCTACCTACCGATCCCTTCTTCTAGTCAAGTTGTGCCACAAATTCCTCTTCTCCCCAATTCTTTTCAGTACCTCCTCATTAGTTACATGATCTACCCATCTAATCTTCAGCATTCTTCTGTAGCATCACATTTCGAAAGCTTCTATTCTCTTCTTGTCTAAACTGTTTATCGTCCATGTTTCACTTCCATACATGGCTACGCTCCATACAAATACTTTCAGAAGAGACTTCCTGACACTTAAATCTGCACTCTATGCTAACAAACTTCTCTTCTTCAGAAACGCTTTCCTTGCCACAGCCAGTCTACATTTTATATCCTCTCTGACAGCAAAAGCCATTTACTTTTTAAGTGACTCATTTCCTGATCTAATTCCCTCAGCATCCCTTATTTAATTTCAAAAAATGGTTCAAATGGCTCTGAGCACTATGTGACTCAACATCTGAGGTCAACAGTCCCCTAGAACTTAGAACTACTTAAACCAAACTAACTTAAGAACATCACACACATCCATGCCCGAGGCAGGATTCGAACCTGCGATCTTAGCGGTCGCGCGGTTCCAGACTGAAGTGCCTAGAACCGCTCGGCAATTCCGGCCGGCTGATTTAATTTGACTGCATTCCATTATCCTTGTTTTGCTTTTGTTAATGCTCATCTTATATCCTCCTTTCTATTTGGGATCTATCTTAAGTAAAATACTCTGCGAACATCCGATCACTAAAATTCATCGACGGACGTTTTTTGATTACGGATTGATTCTTAAAATAACGTAAAATCAGCAAGCAACCACTGTTGATAACGCTATTTTTTATTAGCAGGTAGCGCCGTTACCGGTTTCGAACCGATAGGTTCATCTTCAGATGGTCTTTCATGTTTGAAATTACATTGTGCTGTAAATGTCGACAGCCATCTGAAGTTGAACCTGTCGGTTCGGAACCTGTAACGGCATTATTTATTCCTATTTGAAATGGAATAGCCCTTAGGGACAACGTTTAGATCACTTCCCGCGCGCGAGCTAACAGCGATACGCTGTTGTCAGGCTTATTGCACTTAGGGTCACAAATGTTCAACAATACCTTTCGATGTGCCATGGTATGCGATTTATAACTGCAGTACTATAACTGCAGTACTACAACTGGACGTGCATGTAATTCATAATCGTCAAAACATTGACCATGACTGCGTTGTGAACAGGTTCGACAATGTTGGCTGGAACATACATGGACTTTCTTTCCAGTATTTTATTTTTCTGAGTTACGTATGGTCTACAGACAGTAGAAGTATGGTCACGTTTCTAGTGTTATTATTAATGTATTACCTGAGACTTAACAACTAGGATTTATCTTTTTAAATTTCATTTTTGGTTCGTGTTTGTCCGTTTTGTGTTAATAGATAAATGCTTCATAATGACCATTACGTTGAAATTAGCCAACGGCAAATAAAAATACTACGTAAAATTACAGTCGCAGCGGAAACACGTCTTCGTTCACCCATTCTCTATCACGGAAGCCCACGTATTTTGTAGGTATGTGCAAAAATTAACCATTGTAAATGTTTTGGATTTTGTATCTCTAACTAAGACCTATCCGCGTTTGTGTAGAGGTATTCGTAATAATGTGCAACAGGTGTGATACTTAATTGTATCATCTTGCGCTAACTTTTCAATAGATTTCATTGATCGGAATTTAAAACATCTAAACACAAGAACAGTTACTTCAGTAGAAGATTTTAGAATATCACAAGTCACGCTGCTTTTAATTCGCATCACCCAGAGGTGAGCACGGTAATTACTCAGCGAGAAATCGTTAGAGAAACGGACGTAAACAGCTAATCTAGAGAGGCAGATAATTTCGCGAAGATATCGGCAGCGGTTTCTCGGGAAATTCTCCTGTTGTTTGGAGCGGGGATGTGCCCTCAGACAGCGGGTCGGGTCGCAGACGCTCTACGCCGACGTTATCTCCAGCGCCGAACCAGCTGCCCTGACCCGGATGCCCTGAAACCGGAGAAATCGCTGCGGAGCCTCTCGCTGCCCGACGCCTGACGTAACTCGCCAGCTCGAAACGTAAGCCCGTGAGGAACGCCCTTCACCTCAGAGTCTGGGAAGATTCCCGTTCTGGTTCGTACAGTCGGCCGGCTGATACAGCTACCTTGTAACAAATTCATAGCATTGAGATTACAAAGTACCAAAGTGCCTTTGAGCAGCACATCGTAGGAGGACGGTATCAGCCATTATACACTGGAGCGCCAAAGAAACTGGTTTAGGCACGCGTATTCAAATACAGAGGTATGTAAACAGGCAGAATACGGTGCTGCGGTAGGCACTGTCTATATAAGACAATAAGTGCCTGACGCACTTGTTAGGTCGGGTACTGCTGCTACAATGGCACGTTTTCAAGATTTAAGAGAGTTTGAATGTGATATTATAGACGGCGCACGAGCGATGGGGCACAGCATCTCCGAGGTAGAGATGAAGTGGGTATTTTCCCATACCACCATTTCACGAGTGTACCGTGAATATCAGGAATCCGGTAAAACATCAAATCTCCGACATCGCTGCGGCCGGAAAAAGATCCTGCACGAACGGGACCAACAACGACTAAAGAGAATCGTTCAGCGTGACAGAGGTGCAGCCCTTCCACAAATTGCTACAGATTTCAATGCTGGGTCATCAACAAGTATCAACGTGCGAACCATTCAACGAAACATCATCGATATGGGCTTTCGGAGCCGAAGGCCCACTTGTGTACCCTTGATGACTGCTCGACACAAAGCTTTACGCCTCGCCTGGGCCTGTCAACACCGACATTGGACTGTTGATAACTGGAAACATGTTGCCTCGTCGGGCGAGTCTCGTTTGAAAATGTATCGAGCGGATGGACACGTACGGGTATGGAGACAATCTTATGAATCCACGGACCATCCATGTCAGCAGAGGACTGTTCAGGCTGGTGGAGGCTCTGTAATGGTGTGGGGCGTGAGCAATTGGAGTGACATGGGACCACTGATACGTCTAGATACGATTCTGACAGCTGACACGTACGTAAGCATCCTGTCTGATCACCTGCATCCATTCATGCCCATTTTGCACTGCGACGGACTTGTGCAGTTCCTACAGGACAATGCGACACCCCACAGGTCTGGAATTGCTACAGAGTGGCTCCAGGAACACTCGTCTGAGCTTAAACATTTCCGCTGCCCACCAAACTCCCCAGACATGAACATTATTGAGGTTATCTGGGATGCCTTGCAACGTGCTGTTCAGAAAATATCTCCACCCCGTCGTACTCTTACGGATTTATGGACAGCCCTGCAGATTTCATGGAGACAATTTCCCTCCAGCACTACTTCAGACATTAGTCCATGCCACGTCGTGTTGTGGCACTTCTGTGTGCTCGCGGGAGCCCTACACGATATTAGGCAGGTGTACCAGTTTCTTTGGCTCCTCAGTGTAGATACTCCTTTGTTTTTCTTAATCGTCTAATTTCATTATTTGTCCTTCATCTGTTTGATTTTAAGCATTTACAGAATTTCGAGCATCCTACATTTTGAAAGTCTTCCTGTAGGTCCACAAACGACATGACCTCCAGTTGTGTCTTAGTGCAAAAGGAAGAAACCTGAAGGCAGCTGTCGAGAATCGCAAAAATGACCTGTGCGCACACACAATACAGGGTTAAAGCTCAACCCATCCAAAACCCAAGCGGTACTACTGGTTGGCCCTACTAGGCTCATTAGTTCGAAACATCTGAAATCCCTATCAACTTTAATCCTAAATGGAACACATGTCCATCAGCAAGATGTCTAGAAGTAATAACAGATTAAAATCTTCATTGGGCTGAGCACGTAACTGCAGTGTGCAAGAACACATCAGCACCTCTCGCTGCACTACAAAAATTAAAAATCTCTTCCTTCTTGACCTAACGAAGAAACTTGTATAAACATGTTTACTTCCAGTTACATATTACAGCGGTGTTATCCTGCAAGGTCTTTCTCAGGAAAGCTCACTGCGTCAGATACTGTTTATGAACGCCTGTGTTCTTTAT
Organism: Schistocerca serialis cubense; assembly: GCF_023864345.2. NCBI lineage: Eukaryota > Metazoa > Arthropoda > Insecta > Orthoptera > Acrididae > Schistocerca > Schistocerca serialis. The sequence continues at coordinate 577,447,688 of NC_064645.1, read as the reverse complement.
ATCTGTGATGTTCATATTTGCTCTTATTATTATTATTATTATTATTATTATTATCATTGGCAGCAGCAGCAGCAGCAGCAGCAACAGCAGCAGCAGTAGTAGTAGTAGAAGTACTGTGCCAGTATTAACTTTATTAGTTCCTAGTTAGTATTATTCAGTCACAGTGTTTCTATACACACTCAAATCATTTTAATACTATTTGCCAGCCGGCCGATGTGGCCGAGCGGTTCTCGGCGCTTCAGTCTGTCAGTCTGAAACCGTGCGACCGCTACGATCGCAGGTTCGAATCCTGCCTCGGGCATGGATGTGTGTGATCTCCTTAGGTTAGTTAAGTTCAAGTAGTTCTAAGTTCTAGGGGACTGATGACCTCAGATGTTAAAACCCATACTGCTCAGAACCATTTGAACTATTTCTCATATTAAAACTTATTTCTTAGGCAATCATGATGTAAAAAAGGTACTGTATGTGTGGAACGCTGGTGGTCTGGTAGCCCAAATCAGATCAGATTAAATAAATAGATAACTAAATCATGTTCTTCATTCTCCCTTTCATGTCTAACCACAAATTCAAAATGTTTCTATGGCACGAACCACTTCTTGCACATCACAAATTATTTTATTCCTACGTGTATCATTCTTTTGAGCCATAAATAAGCGAAAGCTGCCAGACAAGCCGCCCGTTATTTTTCATGTTTACCTGCTCGGGCTTCCTCGCTAGTACAACGATAGCACTTTGCTGATGTCTTTTCTGCTGTCTCAGATTTTTTATACCACAGAGCAGTCTAGTGACTATACCGTCCTAATTATACTACATCCGAAGAGGACTTCATCGATTAGCGTATTTGAACGCATATAATTCAATGTCAGCTCACCTCGGTAACTGAGCTGTCATCGTGTCTGACTGCCATAAGGAGGATCTGAGTTCGATTCCGGATACTGCCAGGGATTTTTTCTTCGAGAGAGAACAGAAACGATGTTCACAGAACCTCTTGAAGCAATTGAGGAGTTACTTGAATAAGAAGTAACGGCTCAAATGTTTGGAACACTAACAACGGCATGGGTAGCGGTGAGCTGACCATAAACCGCATCCTAATCCGTAGAAAGGCCGATGATGACACGGCAACCTGTCAACATATCGCGGCTCTCAGGTCCTTACCGCTGAGTTATTTTATCGTTCAATATCATGTCGAATGCTGAGCATAAAAAATCAACTCCTAAAACCTATATTTCGACCTTCTTCCCTATCCCACTCCGCTGCAGCTTATTTCTGTTGAACAGATCTTCGATGTATATCGGGAGTGTATATGCGTTTCCTTCGGGCCTTTCGAAGTTCTAACCTGCTTGTCTCAGATTAACAATATTACTTTTTACTTTGCCGAAAATACTTTTACTACAAGAATATCAAAACTCAATTTTTCTGGTACCGTCTCTTCCTTGATTTTTTTGAGTGTGTGTCATGTTAATTCAGATTTTTCTTCTTTGTAATTCCTGCTAGTTTCACATCTAAGCAAACTAAGTCTCATCTTTTGCATTCCTATATTATCTTCTTTCGTCAATAACCGAATTATTTCCGGAGTTATCTCTGCCGTTTTTTCTCTTTCTATTAGATTAGCAGCTTGGTCCATGTAAATCTGTACAATAGTCAGAGTTCCTTTAATTTCAATCTTAAGATTAGTAATTTGGTCGTTGTGTGGCTCTTTGTAACTTTACTCCATCAGCCGATGCTGTTATTAGTCTGCTTTGTCCTCTTCCATTTCAATTCGGTAATCTTTGCTAAGTGTAATTTCAGCTGGTCCATCTCTCTCTTAAGAAATTTAAGTGAGGAATAAAACTGTTACCAGCCACAATGAATGAATAAGTCATTTCTCCGTAACTAGTTTCAGGATTAACCCCATAATGCGACGGCAGCTAGGATTTATTGTATAAATTTCGCTTTTTGAACTGTAATATGAAAGAGTGTGATTGGTTTTGTGGCTTAAAGATGCTTTTCACAGTATGCTAATCTTTACGGCCTCCTTACTTGAGGCAACATTTTCTACCGAGCAAGGTGGCGCAGTGGTTAGCACATTCGGGAGGACGAGGGTTCAAAACCCGCTTCCGGCCATCCTGATTTAGGTTTTGCCTAAATTCCCTAAATCGCTTCAGGAAATGTCGGGATTGTTCCTCTGAAAAGGCACGGCCGACTTCCTTCCACATCCTTCCCTAATCCAATGGGACCGATGACCTCGCAGTTTGGTCCCCTGCCCCAAATAAACCGACCAAAATTTTCTGTGAGAATTACGACCTAGACGTCTGCTTCGTTGGTGTGCTGAAACATAATCTAAACTGAAGACAATATGGCGGACAGATGTATAGGACAGAATGTGTTATTTGCAGGACATATCCTCGCTGGTGGCTGATGATCGGCCTAGGACCGGAACTAGTTACGGAAAAATAAACATTAATCTTTCGAAAAGAGTATGGGTGACGGCAGTTTTATTCCACACTAATGTTTCTGATGAGAAAAATGCACAGTCTCAGATTAGGCTTAGCCATGAATATTCCAGTTTCCTCGCAACATTCCCTCTTCTAAAAATTCACCTAATTCGTTGAACATCAGTGTTAATTGTCGTCCATCTGATAACCTCCGCAGCAGTGATATTTACTTGGTATGATAAATGAAATTTAGCTCAGATTGCCTCTTAGGAGCACTGAAAATAAAACTAACAAAAAAATTGGATTTGATCGGCATGATTGATGACCGTTTGCTGTTGTCAGGCAGACGTACTTCTTGTGCATGGCCGTGTGTGTGTGTGTGTGTGTGTGTGTGTGTGTGTGTGTGTGTGTGTGTGTGTGTTCCTTGACGATAGTGATTGCGAAAATGCAACGACGTGGGAGATGTTTTCCGACGCGGGCAACCGGTACCATGACGTCACGGTGTTTACAGCGCACTGACAATCAGCGAATGTGCGATATGTTTCGCAAGCGTTGGCTACGTGCCACCACGCCCCAATACGTTGGTGTACAGGCCTTCTTGTTGCTATCGGAGATAATGCCGCCGCATGTAGACGCACGGAGGGCACGACTCTGGTCTTAATAAGCTCACGTTTTGCGCTGCGTGCCATAAAAAGGTCGTTTCTTTTGCTGTTATGCTAAATCTTCGACGTTCTGTTACATCATGCATGTAGCAATCGCGTAAAATTCCTGGCTCTGTTACGGACTATATTTAATCTGGTAATATTTGTGTCCCAACTTCGCGCCCAACGCAGATTCCTCGTAAAACTGCACAGCCATCGCTACTGGCTGACTGAGCTGATTTGTGAATTCGGAAGAAGGAAAAGTTCTAGTCTCCGATACGATCCTACTTAATGAAACAATGAGGTGTTTTACGAACTTCTTCGCCTAATGATTGCAATTTATATTGTTTTGTAGTCACCATTTACATTTCGCCTATACGGAGCGGGTTGGCAGCGGCTAGGTTGCTGGTTCTCAGCTTTTGCTGAACAGAAGTAGACGTAACTTAAATATCAGTTTTAACGGACCGAAATGGTCTTCATCTCATGAAGTGTGATGGTAGTGATTTCAGTTGTCTCTGTTCTATAGAGATGATGATTGCATGATCTCGTGATAGTACAAGGTGGGCGTTGTGAGAGCTGACAATGTCTTAAGAAATATCTTACTTACATACATGGGGAACTCCTAATGGATGGAAGCTAGATACTGGAAAGATACTGAGCAGGAAAATGCTGGAATGGTGCCTTTTTCTTTGATTAGAAGAGGGAGTTTGGCTGGTAGGAAGATCTCAGGGTGATGTCATAGTCTGGGAGGGAGAGGTAGTTAACATTACGGTGAGAACGGATAATATGATTTAGTGATGGAGAGGTTGGCAGAGAAATGGGAGCAGGACTGTGTTCCCGACGATGGGATATAACTACGGTGTTGGGTTTACGTTAAATATAGAACATACATGCCCAACTTTTTTTTTTCTTTTTTTTGCTGGTAAGGTCCTATGGCACCAAACTGCTGAGGCCATCGGTCCCTAAGTTTACACACTACTTAACCTATCTTAAACTAACTTACGCTGAGGACGGCGCGCGCGCACACACACACACACACACACACACACACACACACACACACAGACACACAGACACACAGACACACAGACACACACGCACACACGCACACACGCACACACGCACACACACACTCACTCTAACCTCCCACGGGGGGAGCCGCGCTGACCGTGAAAGATGCCTCGGACCGCACGGCTACCCCGCGCGGCTCATGGCCAACTCCAAACCACTAAAAAACTATAGTGCATCTAACATGAACAAACGCAGAAATGGAGACGCACCTTCTCAAAGATATCTGGTGTATCTCTACGACATCCTGCTAACCGTAACACTCCTACACACTAGGTCCTCCAGTGATGTAACTGGTGTTTCATACACAACGCCCTTCAGATACCCCCATAGGAAAAAATCAGTTTGAGACAGACCGGTTGTTCATGGTGTCCGTATGACTGGTCCACCATGACCAAGCCAACGGCCGGGAAAGGTTGCCTGCCATGTGCCCTCAATTGTCTGCTCAAGTGCGCGGGGGAGGGCTCTGTCGTGCTGAAATAGAAAGCGACGATGAACAAGCATCGGAAAATCATTCATCACGTCCGGCTGAACCTCTCGCAGAAATAAGAGATACGTGCGACCGCTTCAAGTCGGTCCGGGAGAATGAACGGACCAATTAAATGCAACGCCCTCTACATCTACATCTATACTCCGCGAGCCACCTTACGGTGTGTGGCGGAGGGTACTTATTGTACCACTATCTGATCCCCCCTTCCCTGTTCCATTCACGAATTGTGCGTGGGAAGAACGACTGCTTGTAAGTCTCCGTATTTGCTCTAATTTCTCGGATCTTTTCGTTGTGATCATTACGCGAGATATATGTGGGCGGTAGTAATATGTTGCCCATCTCTTCCCGGAATGTGCTCTCTCGTAATTTCGATAATAAACCTCTCCGTATTGCGTAACGCCTTTCTTGAAGTGTCCGCCACTGGAGCTTGTTCAGCATCTCCGTAACGCTCTCGCGCTGACTAAATGTCCCCATGACGAATCGCGCTGCTTTTCGCTGGATCATTATCTCTTCTATTAATCCAACCTGGTAAGGGTCCCATACTGATGAGCAATACTCAAGAATCGGACGAACAAGCGTTTTGTAAGCTACTTCTTTCGTCGATGAGTCACATTTTCTTAGAATTCTTCCTATGAATCTCAACCTGGCGCCTGCTTTTCCCACTATTTGTTTTATGTGATCATTCCACTTCAGATCGCTCCGGATAGTAACTCCTAAGTATTTTACGGTCGTTACCGCTTCCAATGATTTACCACCTATGGCATAATCGTACTGGAATGGATTTCTGCCCCTATGTATGCGCATTATATTACATTTATCTACGTTTAGGGAAAGCTGCCAGCTGTCGCACCATGCATTAATCCTCTGCAGGTCCTCCTGGAGTACGTACGAGTCTTCTGATGTTGCTACTTTCTTGTAGACAACCGTGTCATCTGCAAATAGCCTCACGGAGCTACCGATGTTGTCAACTAAGTCATTTATGTATATTGTAAACAATAAAGGTCCTATCACGCTTCCCTGCGGTACTCCCGAAATTACCTCTACATCTGCAGATTTTGAACCGTTAAGAATGACATGTTGTGTTCTTTCTTCTAGGAAATCCTGAATCCAATCACAAACCTGGTCCGATATTCCGTAAGCTCGTATTTTTTTCACTAAACGTAAGTGCGGAACCGTATCAAATGCCTTCCTGAAGTCCAGGAATACGGCATCAATCTGCTCGCCAGTGTCTACGGCACTGTGAATTTCTTGGGCAAATAGGGCGAGCTGAGTTTCACATGATCTCTGTTTGCGGAATCCATGTTGGTTATGATGAAGGAGATTTGTATTATCTAAGAACGTCATAATACGAGAACACAAAACATGTTCCATTATTCTACAACAGATTGACGTAAGCGAAATAGGCCTATAATTATTCGCATCTGATTTATGACCCTTCTTGAAAATGGGAACGACCTGCGCTTTCTTCCAGTCGCTAGGTACTTTACGTTCTTCCAGCGATCTACGATAAATTGCTGATAGAAAGGGGGCAAGTTCTTTAGCATAATCACTGTAGAATCTTAAGGGTATCTCGTCTGGTCCGGATGCCTTTCCGCTACTAAGTGATAGCAGTTGTTTTTCAATTCCGATATCGTTTATTTCAATATTTTCCATTTTGGCGTCCGTGCGACGGCTGAAGTCAGGGACCGTGTTACGATTTTCCGCAGTGAAACAGTTTCGGAGTCGAAAAGTTCCGGTCTATTTGTTGCTATGAGGTCTAAAACGTTAGCTTCACGAGTTGGTTCTCTAACTATCTGCTCGAAGTAATTCTCGGACAAGGCAGTCAGGATAATGTCACAAGAGTCTCTGTCCCTGGCTCCAGTTCTGATTGTGTGACTATCCCATTCTATACCTGGTAGATTGAAGTCTCCCCCTATTACAATAGTATGATCACGAAACTTCTTCACGACGTTCTGCAGGTTCTCTCTGAGGCGCTCAACTACTACGGTTGCTGATGCAGGTGGTCTATAGAAGCATCCGACTATCATATCTGACCCACCTTTGATACTTAACTTAACCCAGATTATTTCACATTCGCATTCGCTAATAACTTCACTGGATATTATTGAATTCTTTACTGCTATAAATACTCCTCCACCATTGGCGTTTATCCTATCCTTGCGGTATATATTCCATTCTGTGTCTAGGATTTCGTTACTGTTCACTTCCGGTTTTAACCAACTTTCCGTTCCTAATACTATATGCGCACTATTTCCTTCAATAAGAGATACTAATTCAGGAACCTTGCCCTGGATACTCCTGCAGTTTACCAATATTACGTTAACTTTTCCTGTTTTTGGTCTCTGAGGACGGACGTTCTTTATCAACGATGATAATGTCCTCTCTGGTAAGCCGTCAGGTATTTTATCGTTTCGCCCAAGAGGGGGTCCCTCTAACCTAAAAAACCCCCGTGTGCACGCCACACGTACTCTGCTACCCTAGTAGCTGCTTCCGGTGTGTAGTGCACGCCTGACCTGTCTAGGGGGGCCCTACAGTTCTCCACCCAATAACGGAGGTCGATGAATTTGCAACCATTATAGTCGCAGAGTCGTCTGAGCCTCTGGTTTAGACCCTCCACACGGCTCCAAACCAGAGGACCGCGATCGACTCTGGGCACTATGCTGCAGATATTAACCTCAGCTTGCACTCCGCGTGCGATGCTGGTTGTCTTCACCAAATCAGCCAGCCGCCGGAAGTAACCAAGGATGGCCTCAGAACCCAAGCGGCAGGCGTCATTCGTTCCAACATGTGCTACTATCTGCAGCCGGTCACACCCAGTGCGTTCAATAGCTGCCGGAAGGGCCTCCTCCACATTACGGACGAGACCCCCCGGCAAGCACACCGAGTGCACACTGGCATTCTTCCCCGACCTACCCGCTATTTTCCTGAGGGGCTCCATAACCCGCCTAACGTTGGAGCTCCCTATAACTAATAGGCCCGCCCTCTGTGACTGTCGGGACCTTGCCGGAGAATCGGCCACTGGCCCAACAGGCGAGGCATCCTGTGGTGGCTCGGAAACGATGTCATCACCACTAGGAAGCACCCCGTACCTGTTGGAAAGGGGTAAGGCAGCTGCCACGCGGCCAGATCCCACCTTTGCCTTTCGGCCAGGCACGCGCGAGCCCACCGCTGTCCGCCATTCACCCTGGAGTGATGGCTGACCGGTAAGATGCTCACTGCCGGAAGACGCAGCGACATCAGGGGTTCCATGTGATTCCAAGGCCACCGAAGTAGGCATAGGTCTCACCACAGTTGCCCCAACGCCACTACGAGCCGACGCCTGCGTCTCGAGCTCGATGAGCCTAACAGACAAAGCCTCCACCTGCCCCCGAAGAGTGGCCAATTCTCCTTGCGTCCGCTCACAACAACCACAGTCCCTACACATGACTATGTTTACCCTACTCTATACGGTGACAAATTCCCAAGATAATCTTCTGATGAGCTACTCTGATAATCAAGAAACACTCACTGAAATACGAGACGCGAAAATTACGCTAGGTTTTCCCAGAAAAACTATTTAAAAGCTAAGCGCAGCAAATAAGTACAAAAACGCTTTATACAAACAGTACTCGCTGCTGCTGGTGCTCTCGCTCTGGCTGTCACAAGACAACTGCTCTAGTGAGCGTAGCGCCCTCTCGCGGCGTATGTGACCCCCCCCCCCCCACCCCCCCCAATTCCTATGTGTTTAGTGGTGTCGTTGCTAGAAGAAGGAACGCACCTTTGCGAAATTATTCACACAGTCTCGTGTCCAATACAATTAGTTGTGCAAATGTTGGTGCTGAACACATTTGTAATATCATAGAGATTAATGTGAGCGCCTCTGATCCTAATTCAACCAGCTTCCGTCATTTTTTTTAGGAGGTGTGAGGGGTTGAACTTTCATTGATCAGGATGTCTCATGGAGTCTATGGCACGCCATGAGGCAGAGAGTGTTGCTAAGCGATCCTAAACAGATTCTTCTAACTTCCGAGTCTTTGTCAAATTACTCTCGGGCTATACTTCGAATATGTGAAAATTTTTTATCACGCAATGTGCAGGATTCTGCATAACGACTAACCGATGGGGTGACCCGGTTATCAGAGCAAAGCAAGGTGAAGTACTTTATCATAAGAGACGAGTACCGTACTGTGGGGCGTAAATCGATATTCTATTTGCCTTTGGACATTCTTCTGAAAAGTACAAAAAATGGTTCAAATGGCTCTCAGCACTATGGGACTTAACTTCTGAGGTCATCAGTCGCCTAGAACTTAGAACTACTTAAACGTAACTAACCTAAGGACATCACACACATCCATGCCCGAGGCAGGATTCGAACCTGCGACCGTAGCGGTCACGCGGTTCCAGACTGTAGCGCCTAGAACCGCTAGGCCACCCTGGCCGGCTGAAAAGTACAGGTGAAAAAAAAAAAAGTACAAGACACATCACAGAAACGATGTCTGCGAAGAATAAAGGCGCGAGCGCAAACAAAAGGCTACAGTGACGGAATGACAGATACCCCATTACTGGAAAAGATCTTGAGATGTGGAATGTCATTCGGTAATTTGTGAAGGCAAATGGAAAAGATCTACACCAGAAGATGAGACACCGGTGTTTAAATATGCTCGCCAGCTTATTGAAAGGTCAAAGCTCTGATTACACTAATTTCTTTGTATCCGCCACTGAAACACTAGATGTTTAAATATTCCGTCCTCAACATCCATTGTATGGATTTTCAGAACGTTTCCACGAATACTGAATGTCTTTTTTCGCATGTATAACAATTCAGACTTCCCACGATTTCTGTGACGCGCTGGCGTTAGACAAATGAGTGTGTTATAATTCACGTTGTCCTTCTGTATACGGATTCTATGTTTCATGATCGATCAAAGAAATGTGGATCCTTCGTAAGCTGTCATTACTTAGCGGACGTTGTGATTGCGCACTAATAGTTTTTCGTAAGTCTAGTTCTAGTAACACCTGACTCTTCGAAACTTCCTGGCAGATTAAAACTGCGCGCCGGATTGAAACTCGAACTAGGGACCTTTGCCTTTCGCGGGCAAGTACTCTACCATCAGAGCTACCCAAGCACGACTCACGACCCGTCCTCACAGCCCTAATTCCGACAGCAGGTAGAGCACTTGCCCGCGAAAAGCAAAGTTCCCGAGTTCGAGTCTACGTCCGGCACACAGTTTTAATCTGCCAGGATGTTTCATATCAGCGTCCGACTCTTTGGATATTGTGTCTGGATACCGCATTGTCTATCATGAAGTCTTCGACAAGGTTCAAAACCGGCTAGATATACAGGGAGTTTCACAATTTCTGTTACAGGCTTCTGAGGGCTGTAGAGAGGAATTAGCAGATAAATTTTTGATAAGGAACCCATATCCGGAAATATGCCGTTTGGATATAAAAGAAGTTCGAAGATCGGACCACTTTCAAGTCTCCCGCTTCACGGTAAACACACAAACCGAGAAGAGGCCGCTGTCGTTAGTTATTTTATTTATTTAGCGTATGGCTCATAACATCACAGTAAAAATTACAGAAACAACACGATTTAAAAAAAAAAATCACATATGTATAAACAGAGTGTCGTTAGTCTCTGTTGTATTGACGACATCAAACACAATTTTCGTCCGAGTGCAGCAAAGGCTGCCAGAAACTGGTACGTTCGCGATCAGGCGGCTTGACTGTGGTGCTCCGCAGATTCTGCAGAAAAAGTCCTTAGTCACGTAGAAGCGAACCCGGCCGACGAATACTCGAAACACTGCCCATGCCATCGGCTCCTGTACACCACGCAAGTCAGAGTTCTTTCTTGTCTCCGCTGTGTGCGTGCCGTGAAGCGGGAGATTTGAAAGCAGATCTGATCGTCCAACTTATTTTACAACCAAACAGAACGTTTTCGGACACGGATTGCTTATCAAAACTTGATCTACTAATTCCGATCTACAGCCCCAGGAAACCTGCATCAGAAATTGTGGAACATCCTGCGTAATTCATCCGTAGCAGAGACAGTGAGTACTGCGTTACTGGTATGTGGTAAAATGAAACGCAGTGCTGTCGTGATCGTGATTCTGCTTTCGTGCGTGTGCGTGCCTGGCTCCAGCGGCCGCAGCAGCCTCCGCGTCACGTGACGTGCTTGTTGACCTTGAGAGGACTATCTTCGCCGTTAAGCATGTTGGGCGTTCCCTGGTGTGACAGGCCATCGAGAGTGGACCGCCACGTATAAAATGCTTTCTCTGCATACACAGATATCAGACCATCCGTTTGTACTGTGACTAAAGCTAATTTTTTTTCCCCTTTAGCTGTTTTTATTGGTGTTAGTTTTACACGCTTTCGATTATACATCTGAAGAAAAAAAAAAGAATGAAATCTTTCCGTTATATTGAGCCGTCTCCGTACCTTTGGCCAACATGGAAGAGTTGGAAGGAAAAACGTTTCTGTAACTCTGGCTCTTCCACAACGGATTGTCTCGCGAACTTCTAGATGGCTGTGAAGTGCACTTCCGTGGTGTCTTGCAAGAACACAAGTTTTTAAAATCTGTGCTGTAGAAAGGAACGTGGTATCACCAGCACCTTGTCAAAGCCTGCACGGTGGGTACGTTTTACCCGATACTAGTTTATTGCTTTTGATTTTTCGTCACCTGACTCCAGTTGTTAAATTATAGCTGTGTACAGCGATGTATGACTTGATTTTTTTATTAGGTCTACAACTTGGTTTCCGCCGTTTCTCTCTCAAAGTTCGACGCTTTATTGTGAAAATCTGACGGACATACACGATTCAAAGTACTGGCCATCGCTGGTCATACACTACTGGCCACTAAAATTGCTACACCACGAAGATGACGTGCTACAGACGCGAAATTTAACCGGCTGGAAGAAGATGCTGTGATATGCAAATGATTAGCTTTTCGGAGCATTCACACAAGGCTGGCGCCGGTGGCGACACCTACAACGTGCTGACATGAGGAAAGTTTCCCACCGATTTCTCATACACAAACAGCAGTTGACCGGCATTGACTGATGAAACGTTGTTGTGATGCCTCGTGTAAGGAGGAGAAACGCGTACCATCACATTTCCGACTTTGATTAAGGTCGGATTGTAGCCTATCGCGATTGTGGTTTATCGTATCGCAACAGTGCTGCTCCCGTTGGTCGAGATCCAATGACTGTTAGCAGAATGTGGATTCGGTGGGTTCAGAAGGGTAATACGGAACGTCGTGCTGGATCCCAACGGCCTCGTATCACTAGCAGTCGAGATGACAGGCGTCTTATCCGCATGGCTGTAACGGATCGTGCAGCCACTTCTCGATCCCTGAGTCAACACATGGGGACGTTTGCAAGACAACAACCATGGGCTCGAACAGTTCGACGACGTTTGCAACAGCATGGACTATCAATCAGCTCGGACACCATGGTTGCAGTTACCCTTGACGCTGCATCACAGACAGGAGCGCCTGCGATGGTGTACTCAACGACGAAACTGGGTGCACGAATGGCAAAGCGTCATTTTTTCGGATGAATCCAGGTTCTGTTTACAGCATCACGATGGTCGCATCCGTGTTTGGCGACATCAAAGTGAACGCACATTGGAAGCGTGTTTTCGTCATTGCCATACTGGCGTATCACCCGGCGTGATGGTGTGGGGTGCCATTGGTTACACGTCTCGGTCACCTCTTATTCGCATTGACGGCGCTTTGAACAGTAGACGTTACATTTCAGATGTCTTACGACCCGTGGCTCTACCCTTCATTCGATGCCTGCGAAACCTTACATTTCAGCTGGATAATGCACGACCGCATGTTGCTGGTCCTGTACGGGCATTTCTGGATACAGAAAATGTTCGACTGCTGCCCTGGCCAGCACATTCTCCAGATCTCTCACCAACTGAAAACGTCTGGTCAATGGTGGCCGAGCAACTGGCTCGTCACAATACGCCAGTCACTACTCTTGATGAACTGTGGTATCGCGTTGAAGATGCATGGGCAGCTGTACCTGTACATGCCATGCAAGCTCTGTTTGACTCAATGCTCAGGCGTATCAAGGCCGTTATTAGGGCCAGAGGTGGTTGTTATGGGTACTGATTTCTCAGGGTCTATGCACCCAAATTGCGTGAAAATGTAATCACATGTCAGTTATAGTATAATATATTTGTCCAATGAACACCCGTTAATCATCTGCATTTCTTCTTGGTGTAGCAATTTTAATGGCCAGTAGTGTAGTTAAACCTAACTAAACTAAGGACATCACACACATCCGTGCCCGAGGCAGGATTCGAACCTGCGACCGTAGCGGTCGCGCTGTTCCAGACTGAAGCGCCTAGAACTGCTCTGCCACCACGGCCGGCCGGCATAGTTATAGTGAAAGTGTGGATTCAGAACGAAATGTCTCACTCTACAGCGGCAGGTGCACCGAAGCAGATTGTCAAGAAAGTTCTGACACGCGACACGGAAACTATCTTCCGCAGGCTACGTCGCCCTCGTCTAGTTGTGTGGCAAACGGTGTGTAAGAGTTCAAGGTGCCGCTGCCGCTGACAATGGGAATGAGCCGGTCTGCCGCGTCACTCCAGACGTTTACTGGAACGCTTCCGTAAACAAAAACTCAGACGGGCTGTCAGCGCCTCCGGCAACTGCGCTGTTTACGGATAGTTGCGCAATACCGTAAGAAAGAAATGTTCTTACATCAGTACAGAGGTAATGAGCCAGCGAAAACGGTTAACCCAACAACTGCAGAGCACGCGAAGATAGCTGCAAGTAATGCACACGCTATTTATCGCTTGTATTCGCTCTAGCTACTCGTAGATGGATATAGCTTGGTGTCTACCAATTTTTCATCACTATAGTGTGTGTGTGTGGGGGGGGGGGGGGGGGGGGGAGTATACTTCGTCAAACAGGCAGCATCGACAGTGGCAGCTAACGTTCTTTCAACAAAAGAACTGTTACTAGTATTAAATACCGACATAGAGATTATAAATAACTTCATTTAACTACCAGTCTAGAACGACTTTTATGGTAAAGAGCATATTAGTCTGCAAAATTCGTTCCAGCAGCGACAGATTAATAGAATATGGCCTCAGTTTATTTGAAGCATTTTCTGTGGTAGTTTGTATTTATTTTACATTTTCATGTGTGCGTGATTTTCTGCTGGAGAATTCGCTGTTCCGCTTCCAGCACTGTAACTGCTTAGGTGGTATCCTTTAATTACATGACACCAAAATTTAGGTGAAGGGTCTGGCAAAATCTAACGAATTCTCATTTAAGGGGAAACTGGAAGAGGGGCGGGGAAGGGGGAAAGCATGGGCGGTGAAAATTTCACGTCAGCCTTTAATCCAGTGAACACACGTAATTATAACGGATAATATTTTGTTTTATAGCATTAATCCCGAGCACAGAAAGTCTTAAAGTGCCCACCAGTCTTTGTGGCCTCTCTAAACTGAATGCGTTCCCAGGATTCCCCGATTTGAAAAAAGTGTCGCGCAAGATGTAGATCTATCAGATTTCAGTCGAGTAATTTTCTGCCGCATCAGTCGGAATCACTGTGTCAGTGAGTGAGCGAGTGAGTGAGTGAGTGAGCGAGTGAGTGAGTGAGTGAGCGAGTGAGTGAGTGAGTGAGTGAGTGAGTGAGTCGTGATATTCTGCAAAGGATATAAAGCCGATGTTATTGTGTTCAAAACGAATTTGCATCAAAACTATTACAATGCGTATGTTAAGAGACATGGCGACGAATCTAAACTAATGCGCCGCCAAGAAGTTGATCGTTTGTGGAAGGAAGCTGAAGTTAGCCGAGTAGAATTTTCTTAATGATCACATAAATCAAAAGACTGAAAAGCTCAGTAATCGTACGGTTCAAAGGAATGTTGCAAAGTAAAGGTTCAGTGACATTTGATGTACATGAAGTATGAACAAATGGTCCGTTTTTTTCGTGAAAACGGTCAATAGTATTTTCACGAAGCCTTTTAGTCCATCTCTCCGACTACACCGTTCAGTACATTTTCTGAATCTAGGTTCTACGTTTCTTCTGTGAAATTAGAGGCGAATACGATAACTACATTTAAGAAGCACTTTAACGAGTTTCAATTGAATTAATTCTCTTAAAAGCTCCCAAATGGCAGAGAATGTTCAGAGAATATCTATTATTATAATGGATAACATTTTGTATTACAAAATTGTTTCACAGCAACGTAATAGGTATTTTTAGTGGTATGAAGCAAAAACATGAACATATCTAATAAATTTAATTATTTAAAAATTATAGGGTAAACTTCACGTGATGAGGAGGGTGGGTCTCCTCCCACATCTCTCCACATTGTCAGGGGGGGTCCAATTAAGACAATAAATAAATAAAAATACCTCACGTAACTGACGGACTTCCGTTCTCATTACAGCAAACAAGCTGCATAGCTCTATGTTCTTATAACAATGCGAGGTACACTACTATAAATGTCGAGCAAGTCCTCGACCTAATGCTGTAACAGATACACGAACTAGGCCTCCATATCAGCGTGTGGCGTATATTGTGCGCACCACAAAGCTACAATCCTCTCAGTTTGTAGAACCAAATACTGGAAATGGATTTCCCCTTCCCACTTAACCCCCCCCCCCCTCCCGTCCATTGTCAGTTCTTCCAAAATTTGTAACTCACCAATCACAAAAAAGCACATTATATCCGATGTACTGATGTTCTGTGGCAATATTTGAGTCTCAGCCAAGGAGCTGAGAGGTAAAGACAGTAACATCAGAAACGAATCCCATGTCTCAGTTTTGCTCTACGGTATAAATACCTAGTCGTCATATGAGAGGTCCCTCAGACGCGGCATTGGGGAGGGCGACGGTTTAAACCCGCGTCCGGCCATCCTGATTTAGGTTTTCCGTGATTTCCCTAAATCACTTCAGGCAAATGCCGGGATGGTTCCTTTGAAAGGGCACGGCCGATTTCCTTCCCCGTTCTTTCCTCCTCCTCGCTGTTTGGTCCCTTTCCCCACATTAACCAACCAACCTGAGGCGTGTCAAGCTATGGACTTCGGATTCATTTGGAATCGCAGTCAGGGAATCACCTGAATTTCCCAGTACATGTGAAGGAGTGGGGACAGCGAGCATTTATCGACGTCTAAATCCATTTCTCGATATCTAAATCCCCCCTCCCCAACAATGCAATGTGGGTAGTAAGAACGACACTGTTGTTGATGATGAGTAATACATTGCAGCGACGAGTTTGGGAGGCCATGTTAGGGTATTTCCAGGGCAGCCCATGGACCGGCCGCTGTTATCTACCCTCTCAATAGTTTTCATCATCAGTAGCTTAGGCACATCATACGTCACAGGCATCATGCTAATGAATAGTGTCAACTACTTCAATGTCAGAGAAATTCAATTCGGGGGCTGTGCACCCCCAGAGGTCTCGCACCTTGCTACTGGTAGAGATTAGTGGTTGACGCAGAGTTAAGGAGAAGTGTGAGAATGTCGACGGTAACAACAGCAGGGTTCTTTGACCGACCATAATGGCTCACAAGGCCACGTAAACAAGGGCAGCCTGAACGACAGCTGCGGCCTCTGGCTATGATTCTTTGGAGATTAAGAGGCGGACAGAAACATCCAAAGACTTCATATACCGACAAGACCTTAAATCCTAACAACTTGGCAAGATTTCAGCAAACAGAAACGCCCGTAAAACTTTACTAATATTACGAGAGTAGGATGATTCCGTCAGATTGGTGCCCAAATCATTGTCAAATTGGACTAGTTGGGTTGATTACTACTGTAAACTTGTTTAAGCTCTTAGCGTTGTGGATGGATAGGCGGTGTTAACAAATGTTGTAAGTAAAGATTGTAGTACAGAAATAAAATGTCGGGAAAAAAAGCTTGCAAGGTATCTTCGGAGTTGTCTAACAGAACATTGCATCAGGCCAAGTGGTACGCTGACAACAAAAACAAAAGCAGTGGCGAAATTGTTGCTATTCGAAGGAATTCCAAAGGTCTTGCGTCAGTATTTAAGCGATAAGATTGCGAGTGAATAATCCCACAAATTCGATCACATACAATACTTTAGAAGCAAAATTGTGTGAATGTGTTGCTGAAAGCGGAAAGCACGCCGGAAATCATCAGCGTCATACTTTATGTTACATGTTTGCATGGGGGCTTCGGAAAGGGAAAGTTACAATATCACTGTCAGAACGACCGCGATAAAGTTCTTATGGAGTAGTTACATTGCAAATAGCTTCATAATGTGGAGATCCCTTTTGGGCAACACAAATATACAACAAAAGATCAGAGAAATCTTCAAGTGCACATAAATGTACAACAATACTTTGAAATGAATTATCACCATTAGATAATAACACGACTATATGAACATTCAATTTAATATGCTCCGTTATGGAGAGAGTACACAACAGGAGGTTGGTAATTTCTCCCTACAAACGATTTTCCTGTATTCATTACTGTGGTCCTACTACCATGCATGATGCAATCAACTTCTGCAAAATACGATTCTTCGGCATTTCCGGAAACTTATGTGAAACTTTCATTGGCTCCTTGTCTTCAAACCTGTGCCTACAGGTCTACTAAACCAAGAAAATCGGGTCAGCCCGAGCATATTTGTTCTAGGAAACTAAATTACCTTTAGATACGTCACACGATAAGCGCATGGCAGTTTGTTTCAAAGAGCTAAATGTATCTTGGCGGTTTATGTACGGATAACATGCAAACACTATTTTTCCGTACCATGAGTATTATTGTACCATTAACTAGTTTCCTAGCTACTGCTGGCTTGTCAAGTTATTTTCTAGACAATTTGCCCCTAGACGCTAGGGCCTTGGTCGTGTCGGAAATAGCGGATAGTTATGTCTTAAGGTACTTACATCGGTCTGCTTCCTAGTATCCATGACATTCATTCCGATAATACACATTTGGTAGGATTATCACGAGGCAAATTGCACTGATGACAGATGCACCAATGTCGTGGAAGACATCACGCGTGAAGGGATGCAGACAGTCCGCTATGAAAAGACAGCAGCAGGCAAACGATAGCACATTGTGCTTTCCCAGCGGCATTATCGTGTGTTAGACAGCCTATATAGACAGTGTTGTCAGCGGTGATATCGCCCCTGATCGGCTGAGAGCTCCGGATGCGATGTTTCTACCCGTCGAGTGTTTCTGTCAGTTTCTGTCAGCTTTAGATTGTTACAGTGCTTCACGTACCGATTACTTCGTATATTAATTGTGAATGGAAATATGGTACGCTTCGCCTCACCATTACATGTCTCACATCAAAACAATGAAATGCAATTTAACGTCGATAAGATAGTTTTACATAAGCATGATTAAATGTGTGGCTCTTAACTATATATTTTTGTTGCCTTTGGCTCTGTACCCATCAAGATTTTTATGTTTTAATGATTCGGATTTTTATGTTTTAGTGATTCGTAATAGAAGTACAGGAAAACTGTACCTGGATTTCCCCAGTACAACGCGTTATTGAAGCCGCAATGAGACACGCAGACTCAGTCTGCTGAAACAGGTTTTTCAGAATTTAGTTGATACTAGCTTGAACGATGAATGTCAAAGCAGAAGAAAGAAATCGCATTAATTCCTTTGAAATGAAACAAATTAATCTAAATTGTTTCCCTAACATTGAATAACGCGACTGATTTTTCATAATTGTGGCGGTCATCGAACATGTACACTGCTTAACAACAAACTGCTTCGTTTACTGTCAACTTTAAATACATAGCCAAATGGGAATGGCGTTTGCTTTAATCTGCTTTTGGAATTTCTCCTAGTCTTCAACTCACTATCAACAGGTCTCCTAAATGAATAAATTTGGGCCCGCCCGAGCACATAAAATGACTTTTAGGTATGACACATTGTACGTGTGTGGCAGTTCTCTTTCCACCAGCGACAAGGCGTTGGTCAAGCGGCGGGACTGTTCTACCTACGCGAAGAAATGTAGTACATATTGGCAAACCACTAGGTCGGTAGAGAAGACAATGTTTTCTTGGATGGAGATCCAACTATTGTTTTAGCCGATAGGTGGTTATTTCACCTCGCAATGCTACCTAATTGTATATACCGAAAGCAGTGAGAGAGAAATGTGACCATCGCAGAGTAGCAGAATCGGCAAAAGTCTCGAGACAGTGTCCGAGCGAAGTGGTGCAGTGGTTAACAACAATGGACTCCGTTTCGGAAGGACGACTGTTCAAATCCCCATCCGGCCATCCAGGTTAAGTTCTTCCGTGATATTCGTACATCATTCCAGGCAACTGTCGGGACTGTTCGTTTGACAACAGAGCGGCCGATTTCCTGCGTCATCCTTCCCTAATCCGACCTTGTTGGTCGTCTCTAATGATCTCATTGTCAGCGGGAAGTTAAATCCTAACCTCCTCCTCTCCCCCCCCCCCCCTTAAAGACAGTGTACCATTTTGGACCGATATTCAATTGTTCAGGCCACTACCAACCTTGGCCGAGCATAGAACGCAGTGTAGACCGCAATGTTTTCGCCATTCTATGTTGTCGTCCCTGTGCTGAATTTTATTTGGTGTGCCGTTCAATTCGACGTGTCACATCTGCTTTCGTATACAAAAGCAGACGAGATGGTGAACTCGACTGCTATCTAATAAGAAAGTATCGAGGGAAAGCTGGCAATGCCGATCGAGCACATATCTTAATGGAGTGAGCAAATATAGAAGGTGAAAATTATTTAAGCCGACAAACTGTAGGAGGTTGCACGGGACACCGAAATAAATATTTTTCGCTAATGTCGCATTTTCCAGTGAGGATTTTTTAAACCGGTAGAGAGATTTATCTCTGGATGACATTTAATTAAGCTAACAAACTGTGGGAGATTGCGTGATACGATGAGAACACGTTTTCTGATCCGTTTTTTGTCTCTGCTACTGCTGCTGCTCCGGCAATCAGATGCTCTTCTGATTCAAAAAAATGGCTCTGAGCACTATGGGACTTAACAGCTGTGGTCATCAGTCCCCTAGAACTTAGAACTACTTAAACCTAACTAACCTAAGGACATCACACATATCCATGCCCGAGGCAGGATTCGAACCTGCGACCGTAGCAGTCGCGCGGTTCCGGACTGCGCGCCTAGAACCGCGAGACCACCGCGGCCGGCTCTTCTGATTCAACAGGGGTTTTGTAAACAAGGTTGCATCTCTCTCATTTTACAAAAAAGTGCAGAGGAGTCAAACCAAGGGATCGAGTAGGCCGTGGTACAGGACCACCACTCCCAATTCACTATTGTGGAAACTGTCGGACGAAGAATTGATGCACAGGACGAGTGAAATGTACCAGTGTTTCGTCTTGCTGTATCCACAAGCGCACTCTTGTAGCGAATGGCAATGATCAAGCGAGGAAATTGCAATAATGCATGCCATTTAATGGCCTATGTAGGAGATATGGCCCAATTAGACCGTCACCAAAAACACCTGTCCACGAGCTCACTTAGAACCACACTTTTGAGCGCGACTAAATGTAGCATGTTGATTAATCTCGGTCAAAACATGCGAATTACTGAAGACCCCATTACACCTGAACGTTGCTTCATCTGTAAACAGCATAGAGGACGGAAGTGCAGGATTCTTCTGAAGCTGCTCCAGGTACCACTGGGAAAACTGCTCTGAGTGGATAATCGTCTGGTTCCAGGTTGTGCATACGCTGTAGGTGTAATGGATTAATTCTTGCTCATGAAGCACGTTTCTTACATTTGTCTGATGTTACGCGCAATTCCACGAGTGCTTAGAACGACTATGCTCTCTACCGGATAAACAAAATTAAAAAAAATGCTCACAGGTAATTATGACATTCGAGAAAAATGTTTGTTGTGGTGTCCCGTGCAACCTCCCATAATTTTCAACCGTTATAGGCTCTCTATAAATATTGTGTGTGTTGTACTGCCGTAACGGTCCAGTAGAAGTTGCGAGGCGGCGTCGCGGCCCACAGCTGTGTGGCGAATCGCTGCCACGCCTGGACCGGACTGTTCACTGTTGTTGCTACGCCAGTACCGTTAGGCGACCTTGAACCGCGATCATACACAGGTTGTCCACTGCCAGATTTCTCTCCGGCGACTTAAGGCGTTGGTCAAGCGACGGGACTGTTCCACCAGTGCAAAGAAATTGGTACCCACTGTCGTACCACTAGGTCGCTAAGCAAGACACAGCATGTTTTTTGGGTGGAGAGTCATCGACACATGTAGAAGTAACTTTAGGCGTACCTTTTGCAAGTGTGTTACTTGCTGCTCATGTTATATTAATGATTTGGCAGATAACGCTGGGTGTTTAAAAATGAATATCAGGGTTTTAAGTCTTTGTATTGCATATCATCGATGCGCACGTCAGAGAGAAAGCAAGTTATGTTACTGTTAAACAATCTTTGATCTTGTTGTGGCACAGTCTCTGCCTCTACGCCGTCTGATATATTCTTAGTTGAAGTGTGCAAAGTGATGGACGTGTTCAGTGTGGTTGTGTTTACTTGTGATTGTGTCTGTTAGATGATTGTAAAGGACAGCAAGGATGAATATGGTGTATATATTGAAAGGTGAAAGGAATATATGTGTGAAAATCACACGAAATTGTACTCTGTGTTTTTGAATAAATACTTCATTCTGAAATCTTTGGCTTGAAATATCATTTCATAGGAATTGCAGTTGTTTCAAAGAAAATGCTTTTTTGCATACTGCACAACGAAATTATTTTTATTTATGCACCCAGACACGTTTCGCCTTCTTTTACATGGCATCTTCAGTGGGTGTCCTGAAATATTACATTATTTGTCCATTTTTACACATACGTTATGATTTCATATCTAGGTTATAGATTTAAAAACAGTTCCTTAACTTTTTTTTAATGGAAAGGTACTTACAGGTAACTTCTAATTCATTGCATCTAAGCAAACTGTTTTTTCTCATCTGGCAACCAGGTGGACATCTTACAGTTCACTTTCTTTTCGCTGTTTACGTTACACATCACTGTAACAGCCATCTTTTTAATACAGAGTTTCATTTGTTTTTCTGAGTGTTACCAACATTCTCAGTTTTCTGCATTCAACACACACACATTCACAAAACACACTTCCCTCCAATACTAAATTGGTGATCCCTTGATGTTTCAGAATGTGTCCTATCATCCGATCCCTTCTTTTGATCGAGTGTCTCCCAAATCTGTTCGTACCTCCTCATTAGTTACTTGACAGACCCAATTAATCTTGAGCATCATTCCGTAGCACCGCATATCGAAAGCATCTATTCTCTTTTTGATTTAACTGTTTATCGTCCATGTTTCACTTCCATAAATGGCTACACTCCAGACAAATACCTTGAGAAAAGACTTCCTAACACTTAAAACTACATTCGATGTTAACAAGTTTCTCTTCTTTAGAAATGCTTTTCTTGCCATTTCCAGTCTACATTTATATCATTCTACTTCGGCCGTCATCAGTTCTTTTACTGCTCAAACAGCAAAACTCATCTACTTCTTCATGTGTCTCATTTCCTAATCATAAATAATACATCAAATGAAAGAGCAAATCCAAGAGTTTTGTTAGCAAACCTGTCACGAGCTCTAAAGCCGACAGGCTATGGTTTACGTGCCAACTTTGCAAATGAAATATTGCTTCGTGACTAAGATTTTCTGGACTGTGTCGTCTCTGGTGATGGATCGACATTTCGCCCCAGTAGAAATGTGAACACACATAATGCGCGAATCTGGAGGATCAGCAAATCCCCACGATTTGGGACAGCTGCAACAATTTCCCGCTAAATTGAATGTTTTTCGTGTCATATCTCGGCGGAAAGTTTATGAGCCATTCTTTTCCGGTGAAGCAAGTGTAATTGGTGTTTCTTGTCTTAATGCGCTAGCACGATGGCTGTTTCCTGAATTGAAAGGGTTTGAACCACAAAACTTCATTTAGCACCTAGACGGTGCTGCGCCTCTTTCGGCTTAACTCAATACGCGACTGGTTAAATGGCGTTATACCCGACCACTGGTTTGGCTGCATGGGGTTGGGTGGCCTCCACGTTCACCCTATCTGACGCCATACGATTTTTACCTTTGGGGGTTCATAAAGCATGTGTATGTGCGTCCGCTACTAGCTGATCTAACCGATTTGAGAAACAGGACTGGAGCGGTTTTAACAGGTATTCCAGACACACTGATCAAGGTTTGGGAAGAACTCGCCTATCGACTTGATGTGTGCCGTGTGACGAATAGTGTTCACACTGAACACTTGTAAGAAAGATTAAGTTGTTCTTTCATTTGATATATTTTTTATAAAAAAATAAGATGAATGTAATTAATGCTACAAAGCCTTACAACCCCGATATTCTTTTTCAAACACCCGGCGTTAACAGCAAGCCCATACTTTTTCGCAGACGAAGCATTTATCTGTTATGTGCTCAAACACTTGGGTGTAACGATTTTTAGGAATATGACATGGAAAGACGACAGCCTCTGTCGTAGTTAAAGTAGGTGGCAGGATACTGCGGAAAATGCAATCAGTTTACAAAGAAATTGTTTACAAATCACATGTGCTATCCATCCTAGAATATTGCTCAAGTACGTGGGACCCGTACCAGATAGGACTAACAGGGGATACTGCATGTGTGTAAAGAGGGACAGCACGCATGATCGGGTGTTTGACGCATGGGAGAGCGTAACGGAGATACTGAAGAAACCAGAGTTGGCAGACGTTCGAACACAGGAGCCAACTGTTCAGCGAAAGACTACTCACAGAATTTCACGAAGCAGTATTAAGTGTGGAATCTAGGAATATACTAGACCCAGCGAATATCACTCCCATAGTGTCCGCAAAGACACGACTAGAGTGATTACACTGCGCACGTAGGCATTATCAGTCATTCGCGATAATACGCGTCGTTACAGTGAACATTATCCTTTGCCATGCACTTCGTACTGGTCTCCAGAGTATAGATTTTGCTGTAGATGGACGGACGGCCGCCGGCTGGTGTGAACTGCTGGCTTGAAAGTATCTCGCTGCTGTCTGCAGCCTCAATTTCTGATTTTCGGACATAGGTGCTTCGCTAAACAGTAATGTCCTTTTCAGCAATCGGGATTCGTCACGTTTTGCTGCTAGATCGCTAAATTTTATTTGTGACTGCATTTCAACCTATAAACCTCACCAGGCATTATTTAAAATATATATGTATTAGTTTCTTTCAATGATAATGTTGTGGCGTTACTTTTTTTACTTAATAATATTTCCTGAAAACGAATTTTCTTTTACGCAGACTTGTTTCGACACCCATTTTACTGTGGGTCTCATTTCATTTCCTGAAGTGTCTCATCGACGTCTTGGTAGATAATATAGAGTGACAGCCCGTCATGTTCTGTTATTTGAAGAGTGTTTGCAAGATTCGAACGCTTACATAATGACTGCAAACTTCGTGACACATAAATATAAGGGTCAGTCAATTGACGAAACAAAATAAGTAGACTGTTTATTATTTAAAAGTAATCGTCATAACCGTTAATACATGTATCCCAATGCATGAAAAGACGGTCAATGCCTCCACGGAAAAAGTTGGCGGTTGCCTAAGGAACTTTGGTTGTACCCTGGAGTGCAGCTCTTCGTTGGTTGGTTGATTGATTCGGAGGAGGGGAACAAACAGCGAGGTCATCAGTCCAATCGGATTACGGAAAGTTGGGGAAGTCGGCCGTACCCTTTCAAAGGAACCATCCCGGCACTTGCCTGAAACGATTTAGGGAAATCACGGAAAACCTAAATCAGAATGGCCGGACGCTGGTTTGAACCGTCGACCTCCCGAATGCGAGTCCAGTGTGGTAACCACTGCACCACCTCGCTCGGTGTACCTCTTCGTCCGAAGTAAATCTACGGCCACTAACGTGCTCCTTCAGGGCTCCAAAATTATTAAAATCGCATAAGGAGGGATAGGGACTGCATCCACGATGCGTAAGGGCGTTCCTGCGAGACTTCAGTAGCGTATGCTAAACAACCTTGGCAACATGCAGAAATTCTGCTGGGAAGCCCTTACACATCCTCAATGCAGTCCTGATATTTTTGGAGCCCTGAAGAAAGAGCTTGGTGGATCCCGATTTACTTCGGACGAAGATATGCATGTCCGGGTACAAGCAAGGTTCTGTACGTAGCCGGCCGCTGTGACCGAGCGGTTCAAGGCGCTTCAGTCCGTAACCGCGCGACTGCTACGGTCGCAGGTTCGAATCCTGCCTCGGGCATGAATGTGTGTGATATCCTTAGGTTAGTCAGGTTTAAGTAGTTCTAAGTTCTAGGGGACTGATGGCCTCAGATGTTAAGTCTCATAGTGCTCAGAGCCATTTGAACTATTTCTGTACGTAACCGCAAACATTTTTCCATGGAGGTATTAACCGCCTCATCTAACAGAGGGAGAATATATATATATATATATATATATATATATAATGCGAATACTTTTTAAAGAAAAAATAGTTTACTTACATTTTCTCCTTCTGTCCCGTTTTTAATCGACTGGCCCTCTTGTACATTAGAATAATAAAGACTGATGTGTAAACTAGATGAAAGGTATTTGCAGTTGTGAATAGGGACAACCATCAGCTATATAATAGAATGACGACAGTGGAAATGTGTACGAGACCGAGACTCGAACCCAGAATTGCCACTTATCGCAGGCGGTCTCCTATCCATTACGCTATCCAAGCACGCCTCACGGGCACACGCACACTTTCTAAGTCAACCAAGTCTACACCCTGCACTCGTATGATCATTACGTTTATTGCCTCCTTTTTCCCACCCTCCTTCCAGAAACTTAGACGATCCTAGTTCCAGTTCCTGTACAACCATTTGCGTCAGGTTCTGCCTCTAGCTGAATACTCTCCGAGAAGGTCCTATTCGTGCCCATCTTTTTTGTCAAAACTCAACCACTGCGCACGTAGGGTTGCAATATAATCAAATGTAAATCAACGCGTCGAGAATTCTTTGGGAATCTGGTACTGGTACTACTGAAAAGAGTTCATTCACGACATGTTAACAATGCCTCACACACATGTTGCCCTGTATGTTGCCCCTTTTTCTTGGTGTACTTCTGTACCGAACTGTTGAGGTGACCTGTGATCCTTGTACTCAAGAAGTTCCATTTAAGATAATGATGAACAAACTGACATTATGATAATTATTATGATCTGAATCAAAAATATTTACGTTATCTTGTATCTGCCTTATCTGACCCTCAAGTATAAGTTTTTGATAGTATTGCTGTCGTAACAACTTGCTGTTTATCATCGGAACATGGGCTATAAGAACAAGAAGCAATAAGTCAGCTGGCACACGAAAGTAACGTCACTGAGCCTCTACAATAAATCACACTGAATAATTTGTACGGTCATATTACTAAACAACTTTATAAGGCTTATCAATTTTTTTTCGGTGTAAAAGCTACAATTCCAAATTCAGAATGCCTTCCATGTGCTATGCTATCATTTAACAGATGTTAGTTGCTAGAGGTATTCAGTTCAATGACAGAGGTCATGCTTCTGGAAACATTTAAGATTGGAACTACGTAGCTGAACACAGATAAACGATTTTGTACAATACAAGTTCGTTATCCTGTGTCCACAGACCTCCGATGCGTGGGAAATGTCATCTCTGTGTGTGCGAGTCACACCAAATACAGCTGAAATCAACGATATCTTCACAATGTAGCTCACTGTTCGACAGTATTCTTCAGTCGACATGACGCGTGAGTTCACCAGCACATCGACAAGCTACGTTGTTTAACCTTCTAGAGGGAAATGTCTGCATTTAACTGTATGGTGGATGATTACTTTCTCTTTCATAAATGTAGCTAACTTCCTGTATTTTATTGTAATATACGTATTCAACGTCTTCTCTCAGAGAAGTTCAGAACTGATAAATTTGTTATCAAACCAGATTATGTCCAGCACGTTCCACGGAACCTCTATTAAAAATTAGTTGCCTACTCTGCCTCAGTACAACATCTTGGACGTTTATCGCTAGACGAAAGAAGCAAATACTCTCTAAAAGACTGGTCACACCGAACTACATTTGCCCCTGCAAGAGAAGTTGATTTTCGTACGTTTCATTTCGCGAGAAAGTAAAGAATCGCTGCCAGTGCTGTTGAGAAAGCATTGTTCAAGAACAGTAAAAAATAGATCTTTTTTTGCTATCACATCTGTCGTAGGTCAACAAATTTATTTTGTATTCATGCATTATTATTTCTCTCCATCGTTAAAGGCAAAAAAAATGGTTCAAATGGTTCTGAGCACTATGAGACTTAACAGCTGAGGTCATCAGTCCCCTAGAACTTAGAACTACTTAAACCTAACTAACCTAAGGACATCACACACATCCATGCCCGAGGCAGGATTCGAACCTGCGACCGTAGCGGTCGCGCGGTTCCAGACTGTAGCGCCTAGAACCGACGGCCACTCCGGCCGGCCGTTAATGGCATTCTGCAGTGTCCAAAACATGATAGTATTCTTGTATGTGAGTAGTGAATATTTATACAAGAAAATTATCAGTCTTAGATGCTAACCAAATTGCACAAACTCTTGTTAGTACAGTTAATGCTGATTTTCTGTACTAACAAGTGTTACTTTTGCAAACTGGTAGCATTAACTACCTGTTCCGCCTTTTCTTGGTAGAATATTTTAATCTTTGTGAATGAAAAAACACCCGACAGTGGTGTAATATCCTACAATAGAATATTACACAAGCGTCGCGTGTTTTCTTTGTAATTCATAAAGAAAATTAAATTCACCCTTTGAAGTTGTCCGGTGATGGGACCAGAATACGAAATATCTTATTTATTTTAGCAAATAAATGATACATTCGTTGAGTTTAACGAAACACTGAGCAGCAGAAGTTACTCACAAGGGAACCTCCCCATCGCACCCCCCTCAGATTTAGTTGTAAGTTGGCACAGTGGATAGGCCTTGAAAAAACCGAACACAGATCAATCGAGAAAACAGGAAGAAGTTGTGTGGAACTATGAAAAAAATAAGCAAAATATACACACTGAGTAGTCTATGCGCAAGATACGCAACATCAAGGATAAAATAAGCCCAGGAGCGCCGTGGTCCCGTGGTTAGCTTGAGCAGCTACGGTAGAGAGGTCCTTGGCCTTGGTTCAAGTCTTCCCGCGAGTGAAAAGTTTAATTTTTTATTTTCAGACAATTATCAAAGTTCAGGCACTCACAATTAATCAGCTTCGCTCTCCAAAATTCCAGGACATGTTCAGATTTGCTTGGACATATGCAGGATTTGACGGTCTACAAACGGAAGAATTTGAAAACATTAAAAACATATGTTTTGACAGAGCACAGGGAAAACAGTGCGATTGTGAAACTGTTGCATTCATTTGTTGCCGTTTATGTGACAAACTCTTATGTTTTCATCACTTTTTTGGGAGTGACTATTACATCCACAAGAAAACCTAAATCGGGCAAGGTAGAAGAATCTTTTTACCCATTCGCCAAGTGTACAAGTTTTGTGGGTCGACAACATATTCCTGTCATGTGACGCACATGCCGTCACCAGTGTCGTATAGAATATATCGGACGTGTTTTCCTGAGGAGGAATCGGTTGACCTATGACCCTGCGACCAAATGTTTTTGGTTCCCATTGGAGAGGCACGTCCTTTCGTGTACTAATCGCACGGTTTAGCGGTGCGGTCGCAAAACACAGACACTAAACTTATTACAGTGAACAGAGACCTTAATGAACGAACGGACAGATCATAACTTTGCGAAAATAAAGAAAGTAAACTTTTCACTCGAGGGAAGACTAGAACCAAGGAACTCTCATTCCGCAGCTGCTCACGCTAACCACGGCGCTCCTGATCTCATATTATCCTTGATGTTGCATATCTTGCGCATGGACTACTCAGTTTGTATATTTTGCTTATTTTTTTCACAGTTCCACACAACTTCTTCCTGTTTTCTCGATTTATCTGTGTTCGGTCTTTCAAGACCTATCCACTGTGCCAACTTATAACTAAATCTGAGGAGGGTGCGATGGGGAGGTTCCCCTGTCAGAGCCATCGAGAAAAGGGAGAGGGGTTCGCCTTTACTTGACAAATATGAACGAAGTGTTTGGAAGAACTTCGGAATATTTTTAACCAAGGTGTTAGAATTATTTATCGGTTATAAAAAAAACGGCAGATTAAATTTTATTCGTTATGAGGTTCTGGGAGAAACAGAGGCACAGAGGAACTCACGCTCAGCTTATCTGAGAGTCGCTGGGGTGTCACCTGCTTTGCCTAATGGTACGAAATTACACTCAATACAAACGGCCCACAAGACGACAGCTCTTTATTTCGTGTCAGTGGGGTACAGTTAGGTCTGATAACACTTGTAAGATGGCAGCAGAATACAGCGAGGAGTTTCTTTAGTAATAATAGCGTAGCTTCCGAAGTTTTTCGCCTCTTTTTTCGCTCCTGCAGACAAACAGTCGCACTCTTTTATGGGATCTTCAAGAATACTCCTGAGACACAGAATATACGAATAAAATTTTAAGAACAGACAGAAAATCATTTCAGGTAGGAGTGCTTTTAATAGACTGACAACAGAAACATTAATTACTGCACTGATTTATTTCTCACTTTTAGTAAGCTCTAATACTTCTATAATTTCATTTTACTATGTTCTTTCGTAAGAAATTATAAACTACAAAAAACGTAAATAAATAAAAATTAAAAAACGCTGCTGCTACTGTTTCTCATGTTCTTTGTTTTTGTATCGTTACGAAGACGTACTTGTTCACCATTTGACAAAACTTTATGCTAATTTCTTGTGCTCAAAATATGTCACTCACATCGACTTATGTGGCTATAACGAAATTAGTGTGAAAGGTGATATGTCCAAAATGCCACAGTGTGTTGTAACTTAATACTTATGGAACTGAACGATTTAAGACAATATTTTCAGACATAGTAACAATTACTCGGCCATTTCAAATTAGAATATTCGAACTTTGGACAAGTCACTCTGCCATCGTCTTCAGAAAGAAACAGAGGGTACAATAATACAGACCCATGTATTTTCAGTACGTGTCTATGACCACCAAAGAATTATCTCGCAAACGGAATTATGGGAGTATAAATTATTGTTCTGTGAATTACCTGCGCTTCTAAACAGAAATACCACATCGTTCGCTCGAAATCATGTTGGTTTCATTTGGAGAAAAGCTAAACTTCTGATTGTACCCTTCACTGAGGTACATACGTAAGATCTCTGTGTATGTTCCTCGAGTTATCCAATGTTTAATGTGTTTCAGTACCGCAAACTTTATTATTTCTTCAGGTAGTCTGTATCTAAGCAAAGTTATTTAAAATTAACTTAAAGTAGCCTGGATCAGTCTGTGCAACAGGAAGGACGCAGCACTTTGTCTTGGATGGAGAGTCATCAACAGACATACTTCAGGCGTGTCACAGAAAAATGTATTGGGAGTCTTGCTGCTCATGTTATATTAATAACTTTTGCAGTCAATAATAATAGTAAGCTCGAACTGTACAGACGATGCAGTTATTTGTAATGAAATACTGTCTGAAAAAGGCTGCACATGTATTCAGTTTGACCTTGAGGAGGTGTCAAAGTGGTGCAAAGACTGAAAACTTGCTTTAAACGTCCAGAAATTTAAAATTTTGCACTTCACAAAGAAAAACGTACTATCTCATGATTACAATATCAACGAGTCACAGTTTGAACTGACTAACTCGTACAATTACCAGGGTATAGCACTTTACAGGGATATGAAATGGAACGATCACAAAGCCTCCATTTATAGTAAAGCAGATGGCAGATTACGGTTCAGCGATAGAATACCAAGGAAATGGAGTTAGTTTACAAAGGAGTTTGCTTACAAGTTTCGCGTGCGACCCATCCTAGAATATTGCTCAAGTGTATGGGACCCATGCCAAATAGGACTAACGCAGAATACTGAGCGTATACAGAGAAGAACAGTACGGATGACTACAGGTTTGTTTCGCCCGTGGTAGTGTGTCGCAGAGATGAATATGCAACTGAACAGGCAGACACTTTAAGCTAGACGCAAAATAACTCGAGTAAGCTTGCTTACAAAGTTTCAAGGACCAGCTTTAAATAATGACTCTAGGCATATATTAGAACCCCATACGCATCGCCCCCGTAGGAGTAGACTAATTACAGATCGCAAACAGGCGTTTAAGCAGCCAACTTCCGCACTGCATATGTGAATGAAACGAGAAGTAGCTCTGACGTCTCTTACAGTACTGTTTGTAGTGCAGTTCACAATGGTTTGCCGAATATCGAAGTAGACGTAGATGTAAACAGTAAAATCTAAGACTCAGTTACGCATTGGTATTATTACAACTGACACTGAACTTCTGTTTTCAAGTTCTCTTTACATCGGATGTAGCATAGCCGATACGGCGTTATAAATGAAACTATATTAAGCGATTTACGTGGCGCTAGCCGTTAAAAAATATCTTTTACAAAGTGCGAAATTTTGCAAGTATAAAATGTTTCGAGCCGTGCAGTCGAATGCCTTTAAAAGATCTATTGTGACTGTGTGACTTTTCTGTTGACCCTTTCACGTGTAAGATAGCGCATACATAGAGATCTGTGCCCACGAAGTTTCTTTCGCGAACCCGTGGTTCTTTGAGAGAAGAATTTTAGACCAGCCAGAGGTGCAACTTATAAAATGCTCCAGGCTGCTGGAACGGACGGTAAGGATGTGGGGCCGTCATCGATGCTCCTTGGGACACTTAAAGAGATCATGCACATTTGCGTTTATGTACTTCTTTGGTAAGTGAGTGGTAGTCTAAAAGAATCCGTGCACAGGCTTTAACTATTGCCAAAGCAAAATGTTGGAGATCAGGAAGAAAATAGCTCGAGACAGCTGAATACACCACCTAGTGTCGCGTAACTACGATTATTTTCATCACAAGCCGTACAACATTCCGCAATCCGACTTCGGCAAATCGATAGGAAGGGGAAGCTTACGTAAAAGGCGAATGCGGTGAACTTGCGGGGTTGCCGGGGGACCCCTAGCCCCGTGGGAGGTTTCGTAATCTGGCGCCACTGTTGCGGGGTGCCAGAGCGCGCCCCGCCATTGGCCACGTTGCGCAGGTCAGTGCCCACTGCCGACCAATGACAGCGCAGCGCGTCGTCGCCCGTCCTCACTCAAAACGTTCCGCGGGAACGGGGGCGCGAAGCGCGTGCCAGACACTGCGTGACGTTCCCAGAAGGGGACAGGCGTTATCTTTCGCAATCAGTATGTAGACGTAATACCCCCACATACCGATTGCAGCCGTGTGCAGCGTATATTTAACCGGAGCCGCAGTACCAACTGCCAGGTGTTTCGTTCGAAGGCTGGCTGTGCGCTTTCGCTTCGCTCCGGTTTTAGTCACTGGCAAGACGCGGGTGCCAATAGACAAGAATCTGGCCGTTAGTACCGAAACTTGATGTGAACGCGTCAATATAACAATACCAGCTTAGTTCCGTAACTTCTCTTATGGTTGTGTCGACTGAATTAACCACCGCCATGATAGGGTGTAGCTTGTTTGGGATAGCGTTTCAACTATGTCCATAAATGAATGTGTTCGAAAAATTAGATTAACATAAAATGAATTATCAAGACATTTAATGAAAGCACGAAGGGATACTGCAAAATCTATTTTTTTCGGGTTTGGTTACAAAATTTCATTACTTAATAATTATGGAAGAAAAGCACTAAACAGACGCAATGTTCTCTAAATATTATGCTATTTATGCTAACTGGTTTCGAGCCTGCACCTGTCTTCAGGCGGTGGTAAGCAATTCAAGGGCGAGTAACACATTGATTAGCGTCAAGAAGTTATATGCAAAATAATAAAAGTAAATCCCCTTCAATATGTAATTTGTAAAGGAAATATCTGCCACTGGCTACGTCTGTCATTAGACCTGAAACTAATTACGACTGAACGAACTGTTTATTCATCCTTTACTCTACGGGTTTCATAAACATTTGTTCGATTGCACTGTTTCTACTGTTCGTCGAAATTCCCAGACCACGAAGGCATAGCGGTTTGATAATTATCGTAGTTTGACCATTACAAGCCACATCGTGCACTATTGCACACTGAATAAGCCCACATTACCTGCAAGTTTTCGGAAATCCTGCCGGTAAATAGAAAGTTACATTTACTCGTTACACACAAGCTTCCAAGTTTTCTGTAGCATGTTTTGTATGCGAAGTAAAACACTGTAGCTGGGACATTACTGTGTAGCTTTCAATAATTACGACACTCTTTTTAAGGGCAATATTACACAACACGGCGTTTTTTGGAATGTTACGCACAAAACAATGTTATATTTACGAGTTCCCCCTCCTATTATACTTACGTCCAGCTTAGTAACTAACGTCATTTCGAGCCCCAGCATTGGCATTATTCGTCCAAACAATTTATGATAAATGCTGCTTATGTTTTTCCATAGTGTAAAAAAACACCAAGAAAAAAGGAAGTTGGAGATTTGGGTAGGCCGTAAAACCTTCAAGTTTTCCCTACAAGAAATTCGAAGTATTAATGGGAACAAGGTAGTCGACACAGTGATGGCAAATCATTTACAAAGGAGCAATGTTCTCCACCCTGAGACTGAAATGTATAGGTTACGACTGTTGGTGACGGCCGTTGTTTACATGGAACCGGATGTTTGCAGAAGTAGGTCGATGATACAGAACGTAACCAGTTGTGTGCATCGTTGGTATTAACAGTTGTGAGCGTACAAAGTAGCTTCAACGCGTATCCATTCAGTCGCTGAACTAGCTGGTAATGAGGTAACAAAGTATCAAACAGCGAAGCAAGCGTGGCGCGGCGCGGCGCAGATTTCCACGCGGTGACAGCTGGTCACAGAGCGTAGGCGAAGCAGTGCTTACCTAGAGGCGAGGTGGAGCAACTTGGTCATGGCGGCGGAGCTGCTGGTGTGGCGGGCTTTGTCTGCTGGAGTGGTCCCCCTGGCTGTGCGGTCTGGTCGGCGAGCGCCAGGCGAGTGTCAGCTGTTGGCGGCGGCCAGCGCCTGCTACCAGCCTCGGCCTCGTGACGTCACGCGACTCGAGCTGGCGTTCGCGTCCGGCTCCACGGGCGCAAACAGCTGGTGCGCGATAAGGAGCGTCCAGGGCGGCGGATCCCTGCGTCACGTTTCTCGCGACGTCCTAGCACGTGACCGCAGGTGCCCAATCTGATCGTCACGCAAAAACAACACGGCACGTGTCAGTGTGGTCTTTGCACTATATCACCTGCCTGTGTAAATTCACAACACGACACATGAACTTGGAGCCAGTCGACTAATTCGCAGTGAGCACTGTTGTTGTTGTGGTCTTCAGTCCTGAGACTCGTTTGATGCAGCACTCCATGCTACCCTATCCTGTGCAAGCTTCTTCATCTCCATCCTTCTGAATCTGCTTAGTGTATCCATCTCTTGGTCTCCCTCTACGATTTTTACCCTCCACGCTGCCCTCCAATGCTAAATTTGCGATCCCTTGATGCCTCAGAACATGTCCTACTAACCGCTCCCTCCTTTTTGTCAAGTTGTGTCACAAACTCCTCTTCTCCCCAATTCTATTCAATACTTCATCATTAGTTATGTGATCTACCCATCTAATCTTCAGCATTCTTCTGTAGCACCACATTTCGAAAGCTTCTATTCTCTTCTTGTCTACACTATTTATCGTCCATGTTTCACTTCCATACATGGCTACACTCCATACAAATACTTTCAAAAACGACTTCCTGACACTTAAATCTATACTTTCAAAAACGACTTCCTGACACTTAAATCTATACTCTATGTTAATAAATTTCTCTTCTTCAGAAACGCTTTCCTTGCCATTGCCAGTCTACATTTTATATCTTCTCTACTTTGACCATCATCAGTTATTTTGCTCCCCAAATAGCAAAACTCCTTTACTACTTTAAGTATCTCATTTCCTAATCTAATTCCCTCAGCACCACCCAACTTAATTAGACTAAATTCCATTATCCTCGTTTTGCTTTTGATGATCTTCATCGTATATCCTCCTTTCAAGACACTCTCCATTCCGTTCAACTGCTCTTCCAAGTCCTTTGGTGTCTCTGACAGAATTACAATGTCATCGGCGAACCTCAAAGTTTTTATTTCTTCTCCATGGATTTCAATACCTACTCCGAACTTTTCCTTTGTTTCCTTTACTGCTTGCTCAATCTATAGATTGAATAACATCGGGGACAGGCTACAACCCTGTCTCACTCCCTTCCCAACCACTGCTTCCCTTTCATGTCCCTCGACTCTTATAACTGCCATCTGGTTTCTGTACAAATTGTAAATAGCCTTTCGCTCCCTGTATTTCACCCCTGCCACCTTTAGAATTTGAAAGAGAGTATTCCAGTCAACATTGTTAAAAGCTTTCTCTAAGTCTACAAATACTAGAAACGTAGGTTTGCCTTTGCTTAATCTAGCTTCTAAGATATTTCGTAAGGTCAGTATTGCTTCACATGTTCCAATATTTCTACGGAATCCAAACTGATCTTCCCCGAGGTCGGTTTCTACCAGTTTTTCCATTCGTCTGTAAAGAATTCGTGTTAGTATTTTGCAGCTGTGACTTATTGAACTGCTAGTTCGGTAATTTTCACATCTGTCAACACCTGCTTTCTTTGGAATTGGAATTATTATATTCTTCATGAAGTCTGAGGGTATTTCGCCTGTCTCATACATCTTGCTCACCAGATGCTAGAGTTTTGTCAGGACTGGCTCTCCCAAGGCCGTCAGTAGTTCTACTGGAATGTTGTCTATTCCCGGGGCCTAGTTTCGACTCAGGTCTTTCAGTGCTTTGTCAAACTCTTCACACAGTATCGTATCTCCCATTTCATGTTCATTTATATCCTCTTCCATTTCCATAATATTGTCCTCGAGTACATCGCCCTTGTATAGACCCTCTATATACTCCTTCCACCTTTCTGCTTTTCCTTCTTTGCTTAGAACTGGGTGTCCATCTGAGCTCTTGATATTCATAAAAGTGGTTCTCTTTTCTCCAAAGGTCTCTTTAATTTTCCTGTAGG
Source organism: Schistocerca serialis cubense (assembly GCF_023864345.2). Lineage (NCBI taxonomy): Eukaryota > Metazoa > Arthropoda > Insecta > Orthoptera > Acrididae > Schistocerca > Schistocerca serialis. The sequence continues at coordinate 577,412,015 of NC_064645.1, read as the reverse complement.
CAGTATCTATCTTACCCCTAGTGAGATAAGCCTCTACATCCTTACATTTGTCCTCTAGCCATCCCTGCTTAGGCATTTTGGACTCTCTGTCGATCTCATTTTTGAGACGTTTGTATTCCTTTTCGCCTGTTTCATTTACTGCATTTTTATATTTTCTCCTTTCATCAATTAAATTCAATATTTCTTCTGTTACCCAAGAGTTTCTACAAGTACTCGTCTTTTTACCTACTTGATCCTCTGCTGCCTTCACTACTTCATCCCTCAGAGCTACCCGTTTTTCTTCTACTGTACATCTTTCCCCTATTCCTGTCAATTGTTCCCTTATGGCCTCCGTGAAACTCTGTACAATCTCTGGTTTAGTCAGTTTATCCAGGTCCCATCTCCTTAAATTCCCACCTTTTTGCAATTTCTTCTGTTTTAATCTACAGTTCATAACCAACAGATTGTGGTCAGAGTCCACATCTGCCCCTGGAAATGTCTTACAATTTAAAGCCTGGTTCCTAAATCTCTGTCTTACCATTATATAATCTATCTGATACCTTCTAGTATCTCCAGGATTCTTCCATGTATACAACCTTCTTTCATGATTCTTGAACAATTGTTGGCTATGATTAAGTTATGCTCTGTGCAAAACTCTATCAGGCGGCTTCCTCTTTCAAGCACAATACTTGGTTCAAAATAACTTGATGGTTGAGGTCTGTCACATCGGCAGGCGGCTACCTCTCGGTTACAGTGAATACGTACACAAACACAAGTCACCTCACAAGTGATGTTATGTGTAACACGAAGCAATGTTGGAAGTGGCCGCCGTCAGGTACACTGATGAGCCAAAACATTTTGACCACCGAGCGAGGTGGCGCAGTGGTTAGCACACTGGACTCGCATTCGGGAGGACGACGGTTCAATCCCGCGCCCGGCCATCCTGATTTAGGTTTTCTGTGATTTCCCTAAATCGCTCCAGGCAAATTCTGGGATGGTTCCTTTGAAAGGGCACGGCCGAATTCCTTCCCCGTCCTTCCCTAATCCGATGAGACCGATGACCTCGTAGTTTGGTCTCTTCCCCCAAAAACAACCCATTATGACCAACTGCTTAATAGCGTCTTGTTCCACTTTTCAAACACAATACAACAGAGATTCTGCTTGGCATGGATTCTGTAAGTCCTTGACTGGATTCCACAAGTATGTGGCATACGATGTCTACGCACAGGTCAAGCAATTTAGGGGGATAGGACGTCAAACGGGCCGACTTGGAGCAGGAGAGGCATCACAGGACATTTTAATTTCCAGTGTCTATACTTTTACAAATAATTTCATAAAACTTTGTCAGCATCCCCAGGAAGGATTCAGGATTCACACTCATTGCAGTGGAAGTTCGAAAACATAACAAAATAAATTTTTTTGCGTGTGAAAATTCATAATTTTTTCACTTACTAATGGCTGCATTTGTTGCTATAGGTACACTTTTCTTCACAAGTTAGAGAGATTCTTCGATGAATTTTGCACAGCATACATACCGTACTTACAAGTGTATGAAACTCTGGAATTTATTTAATTTATGAAAAAACGAATGAGCTGTTGTATTTTAAACTTCATGTTTAGGAAAAACATAAATTTTGTAATTAATTACCTCAATTTTTTACCACAGTTTTTAATAGATTTGGAAAATTCTAGAGTTTCATACGCCTTTAAGTATGGTTTGTATGCTGTGCAAAATTCATCGAAGAATCTCTCTTATTTATGAAGAAAAGTGTACATATAGCAACAAATGCTGCCATTAGTAAGTGAAAAAAATGATGAAATTTCACATGTAAATAAATTATTTCGTTATGTTTTACAACTTCCACTGCTAAGAGTGTGAATTCTGAATCCTTCCTGGTCATGCTGACAAAGTTTTATAAATTTATTTGTAAAAGTATAGACAGTGGAAATTGAAATGTCCTGTGGTGCCTCTCCTGCTCCAAGTCGGCCCGTTTGACGTCTTACCCCCCTTAACGCAGATTACGAGATGGTGGGCTACAGGCACGCAGCTGGCGACCGAAAGGTGTTCCAATGGCTACAGATCAGGCTCATTTGTTGGTCAAGACATCAATGTGTTTTCGTTCAAGCCACTGTAGTACGATTCTGACATTACAACAAGGACAGTTGTCCTGGAAGATGTCATCGCCGTAGGGGAAGACTTCAAGCACGAAGCAATGCAGGTGGTCCGCAATAATGTTCACGTAGTTAACTGCTAACATGGTGCTTTCAGTTACCTCCACAGATCCCACGGAAGCCCAACTCGGAGTATAATTCTGCCCTCACTTCTATGGTGCGGTGCATGTTTCGTGTAGCCATTCACCTGGATGACGGGGTGCAAGGACCCAACCATCGGCCTCGTGTAACAAGGAATGCGATTCATTCGACAAGCAACATGTTTCTATTGATCCACGGCGAAAATTGCTGTGCCCACTGTAGACGATGTCGTTGGGTCAACACAGGAACATGTAGGGGTCGTTTGATGTGGAGCTTCATGTTCAACAATGGCCTTTGAACGGCGTGCTCCGAAACACTTGTGCCTGCATCAGCATTATACCCTGTCGTCAGATCTGCCACAGATCGCTGCCTGTCCTGGATTACACAGTGGGACCTCTGCGTTTTGTGATGACACGTGACCGTCCAATAGCATAGGCTTGCTGGTTGTTTCACCATCCTTCAACCACTTTTCAAATGTGCTCACGACAGTAATACGTTCACAGGCGACCAGCTTCGCCGTTTTGAGAGATTCACGTTTCCTGCCGCGGCGCCACAACAATGTGTCATTTGTCAAAACCGCTCATGTCAGTGGATTTCCGTATTTGCGTCCCGTATCGTCGCTATATTGACTGCTCATTCGTCTCTCTTCCGTTAGCATTCTTTCCTTACTGCGTTTGGTGCCCGCAACACCACCAGAACGCATTCAACCTTGCGGTGGGCAGTGGTCACAATGTTTTGGCTTATCGGGTATGTCGGAAATGCGAGATACTCTGTCGACAGCCAGTTTTAAGTGACCAATGACTGAACTGCGCCAGGAGACGCATTTTATAGCCCTGAACTTAAAAAAAATATTCAAATGTGTGTGAAATCTTATGGAACTTCACTGCTGAGGTCATCAGTCCCTAAGCTTACAAACTACTTAACCTAAATTATCCTAAAGACAAACACACACACACACCCACGCCCGAGACAGGACTCGAACCTCCACCGGGACCAGCCGCACAGTCCATGACTGCAGCGCCTTAGCCCTGAACTTAAATTCATGTCCTAAGCTAACTACAACCTACTGAAGTGTGAGTATCCGAGAAAGGGGTGGTCAATAGTTGCGGCAGAACCAAAATTACTATCGCTTTATTTTAAAGTTAAGTTTCAGCGCTAAAAGCTGTCACTGGTTACATGAGCTGTCTAGTTACCGATCAATGAGCAGTCTTCGTTGGCCCTTGGGTGCAGATTGTAGACCACACAGGCGGATTCCGGGGGAGAAAAGAATGATAGAAAAACAAGAGCAAATAAAAAAGGCATTTGATAGTGGAAGTGAAGCGGCAAAGAGTTGGAAAAAAAATTTAAACCAATAAATGGGACAAAAATGATGCTCAAACTGTTTTCATTCAATTCACGACATGGAACCATCTTTTTTAACAACATCGCAGGTTTTTACGTTAACCATTGCGCTAAAGAACAAAGCTAAGTTTTTTTTTCCTTACTACTATCGCCCAGTCGCTATGATGAATTGCAGCCTTCAAAAACTCGGTTTCACGTAATGTCATACGATGCTTATTGAATGTAAGTCGAGCTCTGTGATTATGATAACCGCATATGTGACGCTGATTCGCGTCTTGTGCGGAGGTATACAGTAGTATTTAGTTAGCACTGTCTGTGAAACGTGTGTATTTCATTAGCATCGTTATGTGTGTGTGTTGTTTCTGGTGTGGTTATCTTGTATGATGAAGTACGAAATAAATGTGCCCGATAAACATTAAGAAATAATGCCGGGCAAGGAATTGGAAGTGAATTGACTAATTGTTGTGACAGTTTGGCAACGGTGAACGGTTCGGGAGTGATGTTGAGCGCTTTGGTTGGAGGAAACCAGTTCCAACGCATGAAGTGTCAACTATCAAGCAATTTTAATCAGACTATACGTTCGGTCTGTAAACTGACCAACAGCCACGATGGTTCTCAGAAAATTTACACTTTTCCTTTAGGCATCCGCCTATCGACTGATTTCATGCTGCCTTCCATCTTTCTCTACCTTTTACTAATGCTGATTCCTTCATCGGTTCTTGGTAAAACATCATTATAATGAATGAAAAGCACTATACTGCTTACGTCATGAGGATTAATGTGTTGCTTTAACCGGTTTTCGGCTTGCAAAGCCTTCATCAGACTTTAACCGAATATCGTTGGCAAATAAGTTAGATGTTACACATCTGGAGTGAGGCACAAAGACACAGAAAATGACATCTTTGGCAGAATGATGGCAATGCAGTTTATAAGATAAGTAGTTGAACAATAAATAAATATAAATGGAGCAAACAGGAAAAACATTAATACTAAACTGGAAAACCGTGCCTACATAACAGTTTACATTAAACAAACACAGTAAACTAAAATTAGTGATCGAAAAGGCTAATTGAAGAGGTATTAAACATGGACAGTGATACAAAAACCAATTAAAAGAAAGAATTAATAACTGTTAGTAAATGTCGCGTGACTAGGCCCTCCCGTCGGGTAGACCATTCGCTGGGTGCAAGTCTTTCGATTTGACGCCACTTCGGCGACTTGCGCGTCGATGGGGATGAAATGATGATGATTAGGACAACACAACACCCAGTCCCTGAGCGGAGAAAATCTCCGGCCCAGCCGGAAATCGAAACCGGGCCCTTAGGACTGACATTCTTTCGCGCTAATCACTTTTTTTTCGGTAATGTTCGTTGCGTTTGGTCTGGGCGGGCGTCACAAACCATCCGTGCAAGTTGATTGTTGATTCCACGGGGGCGGACACAACTGTTAGTGAAGCCTGACATTGTCAGGGAGGAGACGGCGGTCTTATTGTAGCGTATTAAATAAAATAAAAACTTTTAATCCCTAGACCGCAAATTTCCTATCACAATTAAAGTGTGACAAATAGTTTCGGTTGCTATCTGCAACCAACTTCAGATCGTTAAGTATGTGAAAAGGCGGTGAATAAGCACTGGAAAGCATAATTAGCTATCGTCATGCAATAATATGCATTCGTAAGTACCAAAACAATAACAGAATGTAGTTTGAAAACATCACCGTGAGCCAGGCAGGTTGTAGAACATAATTTCGCAGGATGTCGGTAATATAGGAACATGTCCAATTGCATGAGTAAAAGTTGGATCAAAAGCTCATTACTTGCTATACTATTACAAGCAATCAGCTTTTGCTCCAACTTTTACTTATGCAATTGGACATTTTCATACGTTACCGTCATCCTGCGAGATCACTGTCTACAACTCGGTCAGCTCACGGTGATGTTTTTAAACTACATACTGTTATTGTTTTGGTACCTATGAATGTATGTTATCGCATGACTACAGCTAATGTAGCTCGCCCTTTCACATTTTCAACGATCTGAAGATGGTTGCTACCTGCTACCTGCAGGTAGCAACCGAAACTAGTTATCGTATTTTAACTATAATAGGAAAATTGCGGTCTAGGCATTAAAAGATTTTTACCCTAAAAGATTTTATTTAATAAATTAATAAATTGTAACAACAGAATATATGGAGTACACAACAAACCTCAATAAGATAAACAGAAATGAATATATACAGGAAACTAGAGGATTATGAAGCGTGCGAAGTAATGGAAAACAGAGGATTATGTCAAGTTTAGAAGAGGAGAAGTATTAAGGTGTGTTTGGTCATTTAAGGTTAGATCAGAGCTGCTGTGGGCGAGATGCCTGTTGATTTACAGGGCTTCCAGCAGACAGCGCTCGGCCTTTGTTTGTTGAGTGAAGGCCTTGGGACTGTGGTTGGCAGCTGTGGCCCTCACTCTGTGCGCGCTCGGCAGATGTGGAATCACAATTCTGCAACCACTACCAGCTTTCGTGTCAGCCAGCCTATTCCTTTTAAACGCTTTACCACCACACTATCAAAGATGTCATTTACTGTGTCTTCGTGCCTCGATCTAAACGTGTAACGTCTTTTCTAGTGTTGTTTGCAAACAATGTAACATCTTAGACGCCGGTAGTCAATTAAAATCTAATGATGGCCTTGTAATACGAAAACTGGTTAACGCAATACATTAATCCTCTAAACACTGTTGTACTTCCGTGTTGATGTCTATGTAACTACATCCAACATCATCTACAAACCGCGTTGCACATTGTTGTCTTTGTCTGTTCCTGTTATTTTCCCCTCTGCTGATACTTCCAGTCCCATGTTAACTATTTCTGGATGCCGTATTTGAGGTCCCATTAACCTGTTCCTTCTTTTGGTAGCAGTCTTCCATAGGCTAATTTTCTCACGTGTTCTCTGCTTACTTCTTCATTTAGTCCATTATCTGTTTACTTTTTTTACATTCTTCGATTGCTTCACATTTGAAATGCTTCGAGAGTGTTCTTCCAGGTTATAGATGGTCCACGTTTCCCTTTCATACAATGTTGCGCTTCACACTTACACTTCCATTACTTCTTTCACCAGTAGCTGATACCAGTAATGACCTTTTACTGAAGAAAGCTTTTCTCGTCTGTGCAAATCTGTTACTGTTACTTCGTTGCTTCGTTCATCCTGTTTAATCTTACGAGATAGGACAAATTTTTCATTGCTGTGCCGTTTCCAATTTTGATGCTGATCAAGTCGTTATTCTACTTTCTGCTACCTTCCTTCACATTTGTCGTTGCTTTGTTTATCTTTAAGATACCTTGCTGCATATACTCTCCATTCTTTTCAAGAGACCTCTTGAGTCTTCCTTTCATCCAGCGAGAAGCGATATGTTATTGGCGATACTTATCATTGATATCTTTTCCTCTTGAACTTAGATTCCTCTTCTGAAATTTGATTTCACTTCTGTGACGTACGAGTTGAATAACTCTTTGAATGATCCTACATTAAACCGTTCTTTACAAGCATATATCTTTTTTGACGTTTCAGTTTTATTACTCCGTCTTTGGTTTTGTAAATGTTTTAGTTTATTCATCTGTATCTGTACTTCAGCTTTGATGTTTTAAAGAGTAGGAACAAATTATTTCATCTTACATTGTCGTAGACTTTCTCCAGGTCTACAAATGCGAGATACGTATCCTAATATTTCCTCAATTTGCCTTACATTATTAAGCACGATATCAGTACTACATATATGATACTTTTACCATTCATGGAACGAAACTGATCCTCATCTAGTCTTCCTACAATTTTTCTCTCTATTCCTATGTATGTTATTCCGGTCAGCAGTTTACAAGCGTGAACTGTCTGAGTAACTGTCCAACAGTTTAGCTATTTCAGCATTAGCTATTTCACGTCCTACTAAGCCACCTCTTACATAATAAAATTTGACAACCATGACACCTATTACAATAAAAGTTTGACCTCTTATATTAACAAACTTCTACAGCCATGACATCTATTCTTCTTTGGAGACATCGAAAAATGACTGTATGTATGAATCCCCTAATTTCATGATCCATAGTTGAAACATGCGAAGTAGGTTGCTGAATAGTCGCACAGTCTACCTCGAAAGAATGGTCTCCAAGTTAGTCCAGCAGGGTTCCGCGGGAGTAGCGTGTCGTTCTTCCAACGATGTCCGTTAGAGAACTTCTGTTGAACTTTCCTACTGACTACAGCGCCTTGATTCGATCCTAGCAGCGCGGCCTTGAAATCCTTCGACATCATGCGCCAGGCGTATTGAGGACTCCACTGAAGCAGTACTCGAGAATAAGCTACACTGGAGTCTTAGCTGCAATCTCCGTAACCGGGGAACTACAATTCGATTTGCCTTCCCTGCCGCTTGTTCTAAGTGTTCGTTCGAGTTCGTACCGCCTTGTTGTATTACCCCTACATATTTAAACGTGGCGTACACCAAGAGTTTACCTTTGCTTAAAATAATCATACTGCATTATACATTTCGGAAGTAAACAGTCCCTTCTTCAGATGTCCTAATTAAGTCTACAGACGTCATCTAAAAGTAAATATCATTCACTAATGTCAAATATAGCGTGCCTCGAATGGTACCGCATGCGACTGATACGCCCGCTATTAACAACTGTGACCTGGTCTCTACAGCTCTGCTGACTGCCTGATTGAAAGAAACGAAATTCTTGAATGAGGTTTTCGTTTGGAAGACGTATGCGGATTTCGAGTAATCAGAACAGCTATAGGGACATCTGAAGAAGTAATATGAATGTCCTAAATTAAAAATGTCATAAAGCAAGAATGCAATCTTTCTTCCTGCTGTCCATTATGCACGTCGGAGACACACTGATGGAAGCAAAATAGTCAGGAGGGGGATGAAAATAAAGGATGGAAGGATGTCAGTGGTAAGATCCGATGATGACATCACTACCTTCAGTGAAACCGAGGAAGAATTACAGTTGGTGTTAAATGAAATGAACAGTCCACTGATCACACAATATGAACTGAGAGTGAACCATAGAAAGACAAAAGTAATGGTAAGTAGCAGAAATGAGATTGGCGGTGAACTGAAGAGCTTAACTGCGCGCCACGTAGTAAATAGCGAGAAGGAATTCTACTACTTTGTAAACAAAATAGCCCATAGTGGACAAAGAATAAGAAACAGATTACCATAGACAAACAAAGCCCTCTGCATTAAAACAATTTTACTACTATCAAACGTAGGATTTAGTTTGAAAAAGAAGTTTTTGAGAATGTGCGTTTGGAGGACAGCATTCTATGGAAGCGAATCATGCGCAGTGGGAAGTCCGGGAAAGAGGAAAATGAAAGCTGCTCAGATGCGGTGTTACAGAAGGGCTCTGAAAATTGGGCGCACAATCGACTAGGAGCGTAATATGTAGAAAACATTGACAAGAAGAAGGGACAGAATGACAGGACATGAGTTAAAACAACATGGAATAACTTCCAAAGTACCAGAGGGAGGAATTTAGACAGGAATATATCCAACAAATAATTGAGTATGTCCTCAGATGAACAGGGGAGGAAGTCGTGGCGGGCCACATCAAACCAGTCAGCTGCTGATGACCTTCCCCCCTCCTCCCCCCCGCCTATCACTCCCCTCCCACCCTTACCCCAACACCACGACCCTAAAAAAAATAAACAAAAAACAAGCGAGTAGAAATTTACCAACTATACGATTAAAAAATACTTTTCGGTGGTGTTGAGCCACAATCGTGCAATACTTTTTAAAAGAGCAGAGCGCCATTTGATTGTGTATTATTATATTTATCTTTTGTTCAATACAGATTTCGGCTCTTATGCCATTATCAAGTACAATGCTAAAGGCTGTTAGAGTATTACTAAGTCATATTTGTTAAGGCAGTCCAAAGGAGATAAACATGGCTAACACACTTAATAATGGTCTAAAAACCTTTAGCAATGTACTTGAAAACGGCATAAAAGCCGAAATCTGGATTGTAAAAAAGATAAATATAATAATACACAGTCAAATGGCGGTCTACCCATTAAAAAAAAAGTTAAAATCCTATTTGGTTGGTTCTGCGAAGATATTTAGAGAGAGCTGCATCCTGTAAAGTGGACTAGTGTGCTCTGTTTTTTTTTTTATTTTTTGCAATCCTCCGCCGGCCGCGGTGGTCTCGCGGTTCTAGGCGCGCAGTCCGGAACCGCGCGACTGCTACGGTCGCAGGTTCGAATCCTGCCTCGGGCATGGATGTGTGTGATGTCCTTAGGTTAGTTAGGTTTAAGTAGTTCGAAGTTCTAGGGGACTGATGACCACAGCTGTTAAGTCCCATAGTGCTCAGAGCCATTTGAACCATTTTTTTGCAATCCTCCAGCGACGATTCTTCCCTGTAGACAGCAGCATCGTTCGCGAACAGTCAGTGGTGACGACCATTTAGGATTGACTTTGATAACATTTGATAACATTAACCGTCCTATGAGGGACATTCGCTTTCACTTTCACACATTCGCCTTCCAGTACAAGATTCTACATCTATATTCTGCAAGCCACTTTACGGTGTGTGGCGGAGTGTAATTTATCCTTTTCCTTTATACTTTTCCTGTTCTAGTCGCGTTTGGTTTGCGAGAAGAACGATTGCTGGTAAGCCTCCGTGTAGGCTCGCATCTCTTTAATATTATCTTCATGGTCTTTTCGGGAGATAGGCGTAGGAGGAAGCAACACATTGATTGACTCTTCTAGTAATGTACGCTCTCGGAACTTCAAGGTAGACCATAATGTGATGCTGAACGCCTCTCTTGCAGAGTCTGCCACTGGCATTGGCTGAGGATACCCGTGACGCTTTCGCGCTCACTAAGTGAACCTGTAACGAAACGTGCTGCTCTTCTTTGGATCTTCTCTATTTACTCTATCAAGCCAATCTGGTACAGATCCCATACTGTCAGGCAATATTCAAGTAGTGGTCGACGAGTGCTTTTTAAGCTACTTCCTTCGTTGATGGTCTACGAACCGTGCTGCGGCTCGTGTTGGTGCTGTTTGTAAGTTTCCGCCCTCTGTTGCAGGCCAGACGGTGTCGTTTAGTTGGCATGGTTGCGGTTGTTTGTCTTCTTCTCGTGTTGACTGGCGCCACTCGGTTTCGCAAGCGTTGACTGTCCACTAGTGTCAGCAGCGGCGGTTATCGATGTGTAGTAACTGTTGCCCTGTCTTTGGGGCGACGTCGTTGTTTTCCCGTGTCGTGTGAGTGCGGCAGATTGGTGGGGGACTCAGGAGGAGCCAGGTCCGTGCAATGTGAGAACACGCCGGGATCACTGGCGGCGCGCATGGACTGCCGCTTGGAAGGGCTGTGGTCATGAGGGTGCACGGCCTCGTCATAAACCAGATCCTGCAGGCTTTAAGATGAGTATATTTCAATCCAAGTAGAGAAACCTCCACCATTGTGACATCTCGCGATTCTCCAGTGACTCGGGTTTGTGTTGCTGCTCGTAGTTTCACCGAGGCGAAGAGCAGTGAGTGGAGTGTTTGGGGAAAGCGGATCTGATTAGCTTTCCTGGACTTCTAATTACTATTTACTGCGTTCAGCTTGTTACAATTTGTTAATTTCAACCAGCTGTATTTTTCCTGCATGGTGGCTGCTAATGCCCCAGTTACCTGCCCCAGGGGTTAGTGTATGTAATGGCAGTGTACATTTCATCGCCTTGCCGCTGCTGTCTGGTAAGGTGTATAGTTTTGACAGCTTTTTTGATTGTAGGCCGTCTGTGATTCTTCTGCTCTGGTGGTAGTGATTCCTTTCTCGTTCCGGGCGCTCTAAGTACAGTATTCTGGGGGCGTAGTGCAGTCCGCCAGTTCTGGCTTTGGCGTGTTGTTTCATTCTTGCATTTGGTTTATTGGACGTCAGGTAGCTTCAGCAAGATTATCATTAGTCATTCGTCAGACTGCCACTAGTCTGAGTTACCATCTTCTGAAGTGAATGCAGCTCTCGGCTGCCTATCTCATCGCTCGTGAAAATGTTTGTTGCTGGACCTTCTCAGAGATCGACTCCTAGAGCACTGTCTGTGACTAATCCTTCGTTTTATTATTGTATTATTTATTACCACACCTTGTAATGCCTACATTAAAGGTTATATATGTGTAGTTAATAGTTCTGGTCGCCTTCTGGAATAAATCTAGCAGTGTAAGGGTCGTGTTACTAGGTTACCATCAGCTTATTTCACCTGTTTGGTGGTCAGGTGCTTGTTTCTTTTAATTATCCTTTGCTTGTATTTGATGTTTTACAGCACGTTTCTAAATTTTTTATATAGTTGCTGTTCCTGGCGTGTAAGTCCTTCAGCCGTGATTGTGGTCATTTGCTTGAAAAAAAAGGTCGATATTTGAATTTTTGGAATAAGCTTAAAACCTTATTTACAGCCATTCCTGGCGTCTGATACCTTCTGCTATGTTTGTCGCGCCAAGCGGTTCTAGGCGCTGCAGTCTGGAACCGCGCGACCGCTACGGTCGCAGGTTCGAATCCTGTCTGGGGCATGGATGTGTGTGATGTCCTTAGGTTAGTTAGGTTTAAGTAGTTCTAAGTTCTAGTGGACTGATGACCACAGCAGTTGAGTCCCATAGTGCTCAGAGCCATTTGAACCATTTTTTATGTTTGTGGCCACTTACGTTTTAATATTTCAATACCTGTAAGTTGTAATTGCAGCGAGTACTTAAACATCCTTAATTTACTGCCATTCTTGGCGTGTAAGGCCCTCAGCCGTGGTCACAGTGGCTTGTTCTTTTTCTCTTTTTTTTTCTTTTTAACATTGTCTGTATCTGCATTTTATGGTGATTTGCTAAGTTGTAGCACACTGAAAACACTATTATTTACAAAGTTATTATTCCTTCATTAATAACGTGTGGTATTTTTTATTTAGTGTTGAGTCTGGAATTACTGTTTTAAAAATAAAATGTGTGTAACTGTAAAAGGCAACCAATAGTAACTGATTACGGCCCCCTCCACAATCGTAACCGAATCCTGCCTTCCCCTGACCATTCAGGTCTCAGTCTACATTTCCCTAGGATTCTTCCAGTGAATCTGTCTCGCATCTGCCTTATTCGCGACTAATTTTTTGTGGTCGTCCCTCTTCAGATCGCTCCGTATTCATACTCTAAATATTTTATAAAAGTAACTGCTTACAGTCATTGTTCTACAATTTTGTAAGCATACAATAATGGGTCTTTCTATATATGTCTTCGCAATACATTACATTTGTCTATGTTGAGCGTCAGTTGGCACTCCCTACACCGACCGTTGGTCCCCTGCAGGTGCTCTTGTATCTCGGTTGGTTGGTTCATTTGGGGGAGGGGACCAAACAGCTAGGTCATCGATCCCATCGGATTAGGGAGGGATGGGGAAGGAAGTCGGCGGTGCCCTTTCAAAGATTTGGTTTTGTTTTGCTTCAGGGCGCAAAAAAGAACTTGGGTCATACGCGTCCAAGTCAAAACTAAAGAACACGAAGCCAGAGAGGAGTTAAAAAAAACGACCATACGCCAGTCCCAGTTGACATAAGAGAAGACAGCTAAAAACAGGCACGTGGAGAAAGGGTTAAAAAAGACGCCATACAGAAACGGAGGTCCAAAACTAAAAATTAGATGACCTTCGCCATATTGCTTTGGCGGATGAAATGTAAAAGGCGGTCGACAGTCCGCGCGTCATTTGCTAAAATGGCCGATAATTCAGACGGCAAACCCAAGCGGGAACGTAAACGGTTAAAAAAATTGGCATTCAGGTTAAAAAAATGGGCATTCCGTTAGGAAATGGCGGACAGTTAAAACTTGGGCGCAATGTGTGCAAAGTGGTGGGGTAGCGCTACTTAGCAAATGACGATGGCTAAAAAGGCAGTGCCCAATACGCAGCCTAGTTAAGCCGGAGCTTATTCCCGTGAAGGGAGGACCGTTGGTAATGTCAAAGGGACACCACCTTCTGACTGACAGCAACACTGAGACCATCGGAGGGAATATAAGAACTAGAGGGGTGAGGTACGAGGACTGCAGCCTTGGCAGCAGCGTCAGCAGCCTCGTTTCCTGGCAGACCGAGATGACCAGGAACCCACAGAAACATCACACTGGCTCCACCAAGAACGAGCAAGTGACAGTTTTCCTGGACCCGCTGCACTAAGGGATGGGTGGTGTACAGCGCACGTAGACTTTGAAGGGTGTTGAGTGAGTTTGAGCAGGGGACACAACTGAAAAGGCTGTGCAGCCGGATGTACTCCGTGGCCTGATACAGGGCGAAGAGCTCGGCTGTAAATACTGAGCATTCCGCTATTTGCCTAAAGCGATTTAGAAAAATCGTGGAAAATCTAAAGCAGGATGGCCGGACGCGGGTTTTAACCGTCGCCCTCCCGAAAGAGAGCTATTGTACTAACCACTGCACCACCTCTTTCGGTCATGCATTTTGCTACAATTTTCTAGCGTCGCAACTTCTCTCTGTACGACAGCATCATCTGTGAAATGCCTCATGTAACTTCCGACACTTTCTACTAGGTCAAAAAATGGTTCAAATGGCTCTGAGCATTATGCGACTTAACTTCTGACGTCATCAGTCCCCTAGAACTTAGAACTAATTAAACCTAACTAACCTAAGGACATCACACACATCCATGCACGAGGCAGGATTCGAACCTGCGACCGTAGCGGTCACGCGGTTCCAGACTGAAGCGCCTAGAACTGCACGGCCACACCGGCCGGCTCTACTAGGTCATTTATGTATATTGTGACAAGTAATAGGCCTATAACAATCCCTTGACGCACGCCCGAAGTTACTTTTACGTCTGAAAACTTCTCTCAGTTCAGAATGGCACGCTGTGTTCTGTTTGCTAGAAACTCTTCAATCCAGTCACACAGTTGGTCTGACTTTGCATACGATCGTAATTTGTTCACTCGACGAATGGCTTTTGAAAGTAAAAGAACACAACGTCTGTCTGGGGGCCTGTATCTACTGCTTTCTGGGTATCGTGGACGAACAGAGCGAGCTGTGTTCCTGTTTGTTGAGCCAATCACATATTTCCGACAATAATATGATGGTATCTCACTTATGAGAGTTATAAGAGTCGAGGGACATGAAAGGGAAGCAGTGGTTGGGAAGGGAGTAAGACAGGGTTGTAGCCTCTCCCCGATGTTGTTCAATCTGTATATTGAGCAAGCAGTAAAGGAAACAAAAGAAAAATTCGGAGTAGGTATTAAAATTCATGGAGAAGAAATAAAAACTTTGAGGTTCGCCGATGACATTGTAATTCTGTCAGAGACAGCAAAGGACTTGGAAGAGCAGTTGAATGGAATGGACAGTGTCTTGAAAGGAGGATATAAGATGAACATCAACAAAAGCAAAACAAGGATAATGGAATGTAGTCTAATTAAGTCGGGTGATGCTGAGGGAATTAGATTAGGAAATGAGGCACTTAAAGTAGTAAAGGAGTTTTGCTATTTGGGGAGCAAAATAACTGATGATGGTCGAAGTAGAGAGGATATAAAATGTAGGCTGGCAATGGCAAGGAAAGCGTTTCTGAAGAAGAGAAATTTGTTAATATCCAGTATTGATTTAAGTGTCAGGAAGTCATTTCTGAAAGTATTCGTATGGAGTGTAGCCATGTATGGAAGTGAAACATGGACGATAAATAGTTTGGACAAGAAGAGAATAGAAGCTTTCGAAATGTGGTGCTACAGAAGAATGCTGAAGATTAGATAGGTAGATCACATAACTAATGAGGAAGTATTGAATAGGATTGGGGAGAAGAGAAGTTTGTGGCACAACTTGACCAGAAGAAGGGATCGGTTGGTAGGACATGTTCTGAGGCATCAAGGGATCACCAATTTAGTATTGGAGGGCAGCGTGGAGGATAAAAATCGTAGAGGGAGACCAAGAGATGAATACACTAAGCAGATTCAGAAGGATGTAGGTTGCAGTAGGTACTGGGAGATGAAAAAGCTTGCACAGGATAGAGTAGCATGGAGAGCTGCATCAAACCAGTCTCAGGACTGAAGACCACAACAACAACAACATCTCACTTATTGGTTGAAAGTAACAATCTACTTTTTTGCCTTCGCCTACTATTTTCAAGGTAAAAAGTTTGGTACACTACTGCTGTTTAGTCGATAAACACGCCCTAGTACGTTACGGAACGACGCAGTTTGAATTGAACCCGTGGCTTCGAACTTCGAAATCATTCTCGCCACAGCTGCGTTTGTCAGCGGGCCTTGACCCGTTCGAATCCCCTTCCTATGGCGATAGGATCGTAACGCTGAACTAGCACATTCCCCATTCTGATAATACAGCTTCACTAAAAGCGCCTTTTCAGGTAACGTCAACAAACTCCGACTGATGGCGCATCTGATTCTCTCTCTCATTACAGCTCCTTTTATACACGATTGCCATGCGCAGTCACTGACGTTTGGCTGTCCAGCGCCATCTATCGGACATTTTATGAACTTTGTTTTATTTTTGGTTCTAATAAATCCCCATGTCATTGCAAGCATGTGTGTCAATTTTTACCTCTCTATCTACATTATTCCGTGGTTTATTAAGTTTTCAAATTTATACTGACATTTTGATCACCCGGTAGATTATGATACCACTGATGGGGATTCTTAGGGTCAGGCCGTTTCAAGTGGAGAACGCTAGATGTTTCAGCCAGATTTCAGCCTCTTCCGTCCTTCCATATTCTGTAACCACCGAAGAACACAGACGTAGGAGCGTACATTGAAAGCTTCATGGATGCTACGAGAAGGTACGAGGCAGTTATCATCACTAAGATACTGTTTGTCGCAGCGTATTAGGGCGTGGCTGTTTTTCAACCTTGGATTATCCCTTTCGATGTGACAAGTTTCGTCAAAATCGATGATCATGACGGTATTTTGCCGTGACCTAACACCTAGCATTGAAGCAATTGTAACTGCAATCCTTCCCCCTACCACACTAGTTCTCACTGTCCTCTCGTCATCGGTACTGACCTGAAAGCGACAGAGAGCTCTTCTCAACGGCTGCCGAAAATCGTCTTCAAATAGACAAGGTGACAGGACTATTTCTCAAATACTGATGCTGACACTTGCGTAGGAAGTGAACCACAGTTCCAAAGATAGCATCCTTATCATGACAGTTAATTTCGTTCTTAAGGAGTTTGTTTGTCCGTAATGTACAGTGAATAATCAGCATTACGGAACATTATTTGTAAAATTCGCATGAAAGCTATCAGTAAATAATGTTCCATGTGCTGCCACCAATCGCTGTTTACTATCGGCAATCAGTTTCATATGAAGAAATATGTTGTGCGATTACCGGTTTCGTCTAGTTTTCTCATCTTTAGTTGGCACCGAATTTCCCGACCACAGTAATTTCGCTACCTGCCTGAAAAACAATGAATGCTTACAATAATTGCAGTTTTACGTAATTTGCAATACAGTCATGGAGTCTGCCGCAATTTAAACAAAGTTTACAAGACAGCAATGCACTGCCTGTAGATTTTTTGAATTCTAACAGGGCAAATATTTATTTTGTCTATTTTAATAGAGACTGTTCGTCACGTATAACAGTAGAATTGTTTATTTTATTCAGCACTGTGCTTTTAGAAGATGTTGCTGTGGACAATAGCTGTTATACTTGAAAACATAAAGAACTGCAAGTTAATTAAAAGATGTACGTTTAAAAATGTTATGGATCAGTAAGTTGAAGAAATAAGACAGTCAAAAGTGATTGCCAGCTATTAGGTAAACTGTGTAGGGTAATGAATTACTCAACAATGCAAACCGGAGACCCTGCCATGGTGGGGTCTAAACCGGTTGCATAACTAGGTAGAGCCGCCTTCCAATTCAAAGTAGCGCGCGATGTTACCTGCGGGTACAAGAACGGAAAGAGATCACGAACAATGCCGTGTGGCGGCAGTGATCGCTTTCTGTCAGTGTCATTAAATTTATTGTTGATGAGAAGAAGGAAGAAACGACAGTACTAAAGGAAAAGGTGGTAGAACCTGCAAGTGAAATGTTAAAGACGCGCAAGTCGTTCGTGCGCTGGTTGTAGGAGGGATGACATGCCAAGCAGGATTTAAGTATCTATTTCAAACAAGAAGAAAACGAAGTGTATACAATATATACTGTCCAGTCACATATATGTTACCACCTGTCAAAAGTCTGAATAACAACAGTTACGGTGTAAAGTCACGTGCCGTCACGTCAGTCGGAAACGATAGAGAAGAGATGGCTGTGAGATGACGTCAGGCAATCTCACGCTGGCCGACCCCTCTCCAGGACGACAACGCTACAGCAGCGGCCCTTATGTGAAGAGGACATAAGCGCCGCGACAGACTGGTGACGTCCCAGTTGAATAGCAGCTTCAAGACTAGGCACTTGTATAGTTGTGTGAATGCTAGTTACTTCATTTCTACTGTCTATGTAGCACAGAACTGTGATTGTTTACACTGAAGAAGTTTGCTTGCGACACCTCTGTGTAGTTGCAAAGTTAAGTATTATATGTTTATTTATAGTAATAAAACTCATGAACATTTTGCCGTCCGCACGTCTCATACAAATTTATTCACTTGGCGCCGGCAGCACTAACTTGGATTACTTGGCTTGTCACCGGCCGCTTGTCACCTTTCCGTTGATGACAAGCTTCAAACACATTGACTTTTGCGCGCTTTAATTTTTCCGGAAATCCTCTGTTTTGCCGTATTGTTCCACAAAGTCGAATTTTCTTTTTAAGTAATTTCTCTATAAGTTCTACTCTGTTATAATAATCACCCATGTAGAGGTGATGCCACTTTCCATTAGGTGTCAGTAGTTCCATCACTGTTTTTGTTAAAGGCTGTCCAGCTTCGGAATATATCATGAATGAGGAAATGTTTCCCGTATTTGAATCACACAGCATCCGAATGAGTATACCATATTTCGTAATTTTCGACGGACTATAAACTTTTAAATTTAACTGTCCACGCCATGGTATCATTCCTCCATGAACTGAGATGTTTTGACTGAGATTAAACGTTTCTTTAAACTTTTTGGAAAAATCATCAATTACGAATTGCACTTCGAAACGCCGGTCGGCCTTAACCGGTTTATTATTATTGTCGGAAAAATGTAAAAATTACAATATTTGTCTGAATCGGTTGGGGGACATCGTTTTGCGAAATATCGATGTGTCTATCAATGGATTCGTTGACCAATAATCATCGATCCTTACTTTTTTTACATTTCCCATAAGGACAGCAAGCCCAAACCATTTTCTAAGTTCGGGTCCCGCAACGGCGACAAATTTGGCATTTTTTTTATCCAGTTTCCTTCTATGGCAATTTTGACTGTAATACTTGTTGGTTTCGTTGCTAATATATTCAAATAGATCGTTCCCAATATATAATTCTACGACATCCACGACGCTCGGTGTATCTTTGGGAAATATGTGTGGACCTGGAGATCCTTCAAATTTATTATTGGTCCTCAGTAAATCAAAGTCTTTCTTCTTCGTCTGATTCATCCGAAACAGTTGGCAACCGTAGGGTCCGCCGCATTCTTCTTGGACGCATTTCACTATCTTCCGACGATTCTGCTTGACTTTCATTTTTTTTTTTATCCAATGTCTTCTTCCCAATCGGCCAAGTCGTCCAGAACGTCAGACAACACGTCCGAGCATTCATCGTAAATAATCGTATCGTCTCTTTCGTCTGCCATGGTGAAAGTACACAAGTACTTATAAAAACAAGAAAACTTGTTGATGTGTGTAATTTATTGTTACCTAAACAAAACACCAACAGAATGAAAAAGATACCAAAGTGCTGTCGCCGGCCACTGCGCGATACTATGCTCATGACACCACTGTAGCGTCGCCGGCCACTGCGCGATACTATGCGTACAAGTAATTTGTAAATACACTCTAAGGAAAAAAAAGACGTACCACTAAGTAATTACCCGAATGAGACAGAAATCTGTAGATGTGACGTTTATCTACAGACGAACAAATTATTGTAATTTCAGAAGAATTTTATGATTTTTTCAAGAGAAAGAGCTTGATAAATTGAGGAAATCAATAACGCGTTTGTCCACCTGTGGTCCTTATGCAAGTAGTTGTTCGGCTTGGCATTGACTGACAGAATTCTTCGTTGTCCTCTTGGGGGATAGCGTGTCAAATTGAGTCAAACTGGCACATTAGATCGTCAAAACCCCGAGCCGGTTGGAGGGCTGTTTTCTACATGCTCCAAACGCTCTTAGTTGGGATAAAGTACAGTGACCTTGCTGGTCAATGTAGGTTCTGACAAGCACGAAGACAGGCAGCAGAAACTCTCACCGCGTCTGGGCGGGAATTAGCTTGCTGAAATGTAAGCCCAGGATGGCTCGCCATGAAGGGCAACAAAACGAGGCATAAAACATCGTGGAGGTACCGCTGTGCTGTGTGGGTGCCGCGGATGACAACCAAAGGGTTTCTGCTATCAAAACAAATGGCACTTCCGAATGACTGCCGGGCCGTACGACGCACTACAGTGAAGTTTGTTTTTAGCTTTCTTCTGTATTTTCATTGGACACAATGAAGGTCATTGGAGTCACCAAAGGTCATACCTCATAGCCTGACAAGGAAGTGTCAGGGAAGACTGGTGGGACCGAAGAATGACTGCTAATGTCAAGCATCTGCCTGGTCAACCCCGGACTGTTGTGTGTAATGTTACAATATCACTCAAATACACAGCACCAGAATATGGAATGGCGTCAATTCTCCTGCTGATCACCAGTGTCACATATCTGGTTCAAAAATGGTTCAAATGGCTCTGAGCACTATGGGACTTAACTGCGGAGGTCTTTAGTCCCCTAGAACTTAGAACTAGTTAAACCGAACTAACCTAAGGACATCACAAACATCCATGCCCGAGGCAGGATTCGAACCTGCGACCGTAGCGGTCTTGCGGTTCCAGACTGCAGCGCCTTTAACCGCACGGCCACTTCGGTCGGCCCGTCACATATCTCTCGTCAGCCGCCTAGTAACGGTGTTTGCAGCTGCCTGCGTGATAATCACGTGTGTTGTTACGGTAATCAGCTTCACCTGCAAGGAGCTTGCTATCTTATTGTCAACAGATTAGCGCATCACTCTTCAAGCTTCTAGAAACACGCCTCGGCTCTATCTCAGCTGAGCATGATAAAGAACAAATTCCAGCACCAATACAGAACCTTTACACTCTTAGAATTTCAGATACATTCATCACAGGTACCCATAGGCTGCTGAATTGGCATACATCTGTTTGAGCAATGAGATGGGTCTACTAGGAAGCCCTCTTCCCCCATTCCCTTAAAGGGAGGTCCTCAGAAGAATGTGCAGCGTATATAATGCAGTATCGAATCTTCTCTACCACCACTGTTAAACTGATATAATATAAAGACGATGTATAGTATGGCTCTACTTAACGGACACGTCACTCCAGGATATGTGTGCCATATACTAGACTAAAAAAATAGATTAGCAATATCAAGTCGTAAATTCAAAGTAAAGGAGTTTAATCAAATCGTATGCATCACCTAGCTCCGCAGATGAAGAATACAGTAACGTCGGCGGTACATTCCTGGACTAATCTCTGCCTCACGGCTTGGTATGCCTCTTGCGAGGCTAGGACAAGCGATAAATTTTCTCCATAGACAGGCTCATACGTGGTTAATGTACCTTAATTACATTCTAACCCAGTCTTTTACTACCATAGCATCAAGTTAGCACACACATAATTAGACAAAACGCAGTACAGCTGCGTTAGAATCTATATCAACATCAACTCTGCTCTGGGAAGTAGTGGAAACGTTTCTCCATATTCGGCTTCAGTTCGTGAAGGAGAAATTTATGTGGTGGAGGACCAAAAATCTGGAGCTCCCACGTATCTAAAAATTAGCAAACCTATTGGAGCTTCAACGGATTAATGGCCAGTTGTCTGTGGGAACAAAAAGTGAGCAGCTGTATACTAATTGCTGTTTAACCAGACCGCTTCCTTCCTATCCAGTTCACAAGTTGAATCAGTGCTTCGAAACTCCTTTCCTTGGAATTCCTCCTTCCTGCAAAAACCGTCTACCCTCTCCCCCCCCCCTTCCCCATATGTGATACATAAAAAATAAACAACGTATTCAGGACAACTGAGCAAATCCAATGGCCAGATGCGATGAAAATATTCATATCTGACCGATTTTATGTGGGAGGTACACAAAATGTATTCGCAATTGCGAATATGGACAACCATCAACTGTACAACGGAATGTCGACAATGAAAATTTGTGCGGACCGAGACTCGAACCCGGATTTCACGCTTATCGCGAGTGTTGGCCTTACCATTAGGCTACCAGACCACGACTCACGGCCAGGCCCCAGTTTCCACATGTCGTCAACAATTTGCCTACAAACTGCAGTCGTACATCCTTTATGTATATTCACGTACGGGGGAGACGTTTTAATGCGTTTTCAGACGAACTTTGCATTGTACTCCTGAACAGGCACTACATTATCGTATAATGTGGGAAGTGCCTTCTTGCAAAACGGTCATACTGCCTCCCTCAGTACAGATCAGTGTTTATGGCGGAGAAATTGACCATTATTTAAGCTGCCCAGTTCATCAGACATCTAGAGCTGAGAGTGTGATCATATCTTATTCTTCAAGATTACTGCTACCATTCAAGACAACAACATTTATCTTTCCGACATAATGCAGAAGGTGTCTGAAGTGTAGCGATAATGGAACTTCGTTGAACTTGACAGTGGGACATCAAAGCACTCAACAAAATGAGTATGTGGACCTCGTCTACAAGGGCACAACACTCAACAGACACTTCTTGAACGCAGATTTCCATGCATTCAAACATATCCCTAAGCGTTACGAAGGGCATCTACTACGAGGTGAGAAGAGAAAGAAGGAACAACATTGCAGAGCGGCTGCCTGTACTAAACCCTGCAACCTACTCCCACCAGAAGATTGTGGTTTACGGGCTGCTGTACCCAGCACCTAGTCCCATCAAAAATATGCGCTTCCCCAATGGAAACTGTTCCTATACAGAGTAGATATTAATGTCTTCTCAATTTGCCTGTGTCACTTAACATTGGAAAGTTATTTAGATGAAGTTCTTCTGTCGGCGGCATCGCAACTAGACATTCACTTTATGCAGGAGTCTAACCAAACGGAAACACTAGTTTCACTAAATTATTAACGCTGCCCTCGCAACGGAATATACAGGGTGTTTCAGAAGTGATGGTCAATATTCAGTGATGGTCAATATATGACAAGAATGATCATTCGAAACAAAAAAGTCAAGTAAACACCGGCTCTAAAACGCATACCTTAAGAGCTATGAGCAATTGTTGATCTTCGATACTGTGAAAAAAGTCTCTTCTACTGCAAGCTCTTTGCTTTCCATATTTTAGGAAGTGGTAGTATGAACCATAACTGAAAAAATGTCCAGTTAACATGTGCTCTAAAATGCATACCTTAAAAGTTAAGAGCACTTGTTCATTAGAAGAGTTTTGTTTCAAAATATCGAAAATGAACAAGTGCTCATAGCTCTTAAGGTATGCATTTTAGACCATATGTTTGCTGGACATTTTTTACTTGTTTTGGTTCATACTACTACTTTCCAAAATTTGGGAATCAAAGAGCTAGCAGAAGAAGAGATTTGTTTCACAGTTCTGAAGCACCCTATATAACTTCTTACAAAAACGTCATTCACAATTTAACAGACTGTATCCTAAACAATAAGAATGGGAGATCAAGAACGAAGGGCTCGGATTAACAAGAGTGTAAGATAGGGATGTAGTCTTTCGAAAAGTTCAAGAGTGGAACTAAAATTCAAGGTAAAGGATACCAATGATAAGATTCGCTGATGACATTGCTATCTTCAGCGAAAGTGAAGAAGAATTACACGATCTGCTGAATGGAATGAACAGTCTAATGTGTACAGAATATGAGTTGAGAGTAAACCAAAGAAAGACGATGGTAATGAGAAGTAGCTGAAATGAGAACAGCGAGAAACTTAACATCAGGACTGGAGATCATGTAGTAGATAAAGTTAAGGTATGCTGCTACCTAGGCAGCAATATAACCCATCTACATCTACATCTACATTTATACTCCACAAGCCACCCAACGGTGTGTGGCGGAGGGCACTTTACGTGCCACTGTCATTACCTCCCTTTCCTGTTACAGCCGCGTATGGTTCGCGGGAAGAACGACTGTCTGAAAGCCTCCGTGCCCGCTCTAATCTCTCTAATTTTACATTCCTGATCTCCTCGGGAGGTACAAGTAGGGGGGAGCAATATATTCGATACCTCGTCCAGAAACGCACCCTCTCGAAACCTGGCGAGCAAGCTACACCGCGATGCAGAGCGCCTCTCTTGCAGTCTGCCACTTGAGTTTATTAAACATCTCCGTAACGCTATCACGGTTACCAAATAACCCTGTGACGAAACGCGCCGCTCTTCTTTGGATCTTCTCTATCTCCTCCGTCAACCCGATCTGGTACGGATCCCACACTGATGAGCAATACTCAAGTATAGGTTGATGGACTACATTTTCTAAGGACTCTCCTAATGAATCTCAACCTGGTACCCGCCTTACCAACAATTAATTTTATATGATCATTCCACTTCAAATCGTTCCGCACGCATACTCCCAGATATTTTACAGAAGTAACTGCTACCAGTGTTTGTTCCGCTATCATATAATCATACAATAAAGGATCCTTCTTTCTATGTATTCGCAATACATTACATTTGTCTACGTTAAGGGTCAGTTGCCACTCCCTGCACCAAGTGTTCATCCGCTGCAGATCTTCCTGCATTTCGCTACAATTTTCTAATGCTGCAACTTCTCTGTATACTACAGCATCATCCGCGAAAAGCCGCATGGAACTTCAGACACTATCTACTAGGTCATTTATATATATTGTGAAAAGCAATGGTCCCATAACACTCCCCTGTGGCACGCCAGAGGTTACTTTAACGTCTGTAGACGTCTCTCCATTGATAACAACATGCTGTGTTCTGTTTGCTAAAAACTCTTCAATCCAGCCACACAGCTGGTCTGATATTCCGTAGGCTCTTACTTTGTTTATCAGGCGACAGTGCGGAACTGTATCGAACGCCTTCTGGAAGTCAAGAAAAATAGCATCTACCTGGGAGCCTGTATCTAATATTTTCTGGGTCTCATGAACAAATAAAGCGAGCTGGGTCTCACACGATCGCTGTTTCCGGAATCCATGTTGATTCCTACAGAGTAGATTCTGGGTTTCCAAAAACGTCATGATACTCGAGCAAAAAACATGTTCTAAAATTCTACAACAGATCGACGTCAGAGATATAGGTCTACAGTTTTGCGCGTCTGCTCGACGACCCTTCTTGAAGACTGGGACTACCTGTGCTCTTTTCCAGTCATTTGGAACCTTCCGTTCCTCTAGAGACTTGCGGTACACGGCTGTTAGAAGGGGGGCAAGTTCTTTCGCGTACTCTGTGTAGAATCGAATTGGTATCCCGTCAGGTCCAGTGGACTTTCCTCTGTTGAGTGATTCCAGTTGTTTTTCTATTCCTTGGACACTTATTTCGATGTCAGCCATTTTTTCGTTTGTGCGAGGATTTAGAGAAGGAACTGCAGTGCGGTCTTCCTCTGTGAAACAGCTTTGGAAAAAGGTGTTTAGTATTTCAGCTTTACGCGTGTCATCCTCTGTTTCAATGCAATCATCATCCCGGAGTGTCTGGATAGGCTGTTTCGAGCCACTTACTGATTTAACGTAAGACCAGAACTTCCTAGGATTTTTTGTCAAGTCGGTACATAGAATTTTACTTTCGAATTCACTGAACGCTTCACGCATAGCCCTCCTTACGCTAACTTTGACATCGTTTAGCTTCTGTTTGTCTGAGAGGTTTTGGCTGCGTTTAAATTTGGAGTGAAGCTCTCTTTGCTTTCGCAGTAGTTTCCTAACTTTGTTGTTGTTGTACCACGGTCGGTTTTTCCCGTCCCTCACAGTTTTACTCGGCACGTACCTGTCTAAAACGCATTTTACGATTGCCTTGAACTTTTTCCATAAACACTCAACATTGTCAGTGTCGGAACAGAAATTTTCGTTTTGATCTGTTAGGTAGTCTAAAATCTGCCTTCTATCACTCTTGCTAAACAGATAAACCTTCCTCCCTTTTTTTATATTCCTATTGACTTCCATATTCAGGGATGCTGCAACGGCCTTATGATCACTGATTCCCTGTTCTGCACATACAGAGTCGAAAAGTTCGGGTCTGTTTGTTATCAGTAGGTCCAAGATGTTATCTCCACGAGTCGGTTCTCTGTTTAATTGCTCGAGGTAATTTTCGGATAGTGCACTCAGTATAATGTCACTCGATGCTCTGTGCCTACCACCCGTCCTAAACATCTGAGTGTCCCAGTCTATATCTGGTAAATTGAAATCTACACCTAAGACTATAACGTGCTGAGAAAATTTATGTGAAATGTATTCCAAATTTTCTCTCAGTTGTTCTGCCACTAATGCTGCTGAGTCGGGAGGTCGGTAAAAGGAGCCAATTATTAACCTAGCTCGGTTGTTGAGTGTAACCTCCACCCATAATAATTCACAGGAACTATCCACTTCTACTTCACTACAGGATAAACTACTACTAACAGCGACAAACACTCCACGATCGGTTGCATGCAACCCATGACAGACGGAGCAAGGAAGAATAAAAAGCAGACTAGCACTGGCAAAAAGGGTATTCCTGGCCAAGAGAAGTCTGCTAGTATCAAACACAGACATTAATTTCAGGAAGAAATTTCTCAGAATGTACGTTTGGAACACAGTATTCTCTGTCGGGGACTGTGGGAAAACCGGAGCAGAAGAGAATCGAAACATTTGAGATGTGGTGCTACAAAAGAATGTTGAAAATTAGGTGGACTGATAAGGTAAGGAATGAGTAGATTTTTCGCAGAGTCGGCGAGGAAAGGAATATATGGACAACGCTGACAAGAAGAAGGATGACAGGACATCTATTAAGACATTAGAGAATAACTCCCATGGTACTAGAGGGATCTGTAGTGGGTAAAACCTGTAGAGGAAGACAGAGATGGAAATACAACCTGCAAATATTTGAAGATGTAGGTGCAAGTACTACTCTGAGATGAAGTGTTGGCACAGGAGAGGAATTTGTGGTGGGCCACATCAAACCCGCCAGAAGAATGGTTACTGAAAAAAAAATGCTAAACACATAACTGTATACTTCTATGGACTTCCAATCAGAAATGCCATATACACACATTGTTTATCTATATCTTATAGAAGCCATGACTAGAAGATGTATGTAGAAATTTAATTTCAGGATGAAGTTATGTATTTGTACTATCATTTGCTTTTTATTCTGCAATTGCATACGATAGTTATATCATCTGTTATCACTATGGACTTGAAGGTAATATGAGGTGTCAGTTGAAGTGTCTATCTTACAGCTAAGGTGCTATAAATCCTAGCTCTGGTGACTTGCAGGGCAGGGAAGCTCCCTGTACGGTCATGCAAATTTAGAAAAAACAACGTCAGACAACGGAAACACCTTATTAAAGAAAAACCACCCGGAGTGGTCCAATCAAGCATGGAATTAAGTGTACCACACTACACATGGACATATTAATGAGGGGAATAATGCAAACTACAAAAGAAAGTAGCCATTGCTATAACAATTTGATTTTTTACCGTAAAGCAACGAACAAATGAATTACCCACTGAGGTAAATACGTAAAAATTTAAAAAGTGGAAAAATGATTGTATTGCGAAATGCAGCCTTGAGACTGGTGGGTGGACATATGATAGCATAACGTGCAACTGTATCACAGATACTGCCAATGACTTGACAATGGTTAGTGGTTTACGGAAAGAATCAGGAAAAATAAATACGAATACTAATTCAATCGTCAAAGTGCGTGATGGAAACAATAGCTGTGTGCAAACGTTAAAACTGTGCATTTAAACTTCGATGTAAGTCAACTAGCCTTGTGTCCCCGTCAGTTTGGTGACTATGTTGCTGGCTCACTTTTATCACTCCTAAGGGTGTGAAAATGGAAAACGGCGTGAGTAACGGCTGAAAATTCTGAGTCGAGCTTGCTCTCTGTACTCGGTTTTAATATGGAGATATCCTTCTGTGTGATGTCTCGGCAGCAAGCGTATCTCATCGAACTCCCAACAGCAGCTATACTCTCTCTCGACACCTGGGAGCAGGCGTTGTCTGACTCAAGTCTTCAAAACAAGCTGTTTCTGCCAGTGTAGAAATCTCACCGGCCAATTACAGCAGACCTCGAAATATCTGACCATAACAATTTTCTAAATAAGTTTATTGAACTCCTATTCTCACAGATTTCTTTCATGGTTAACCATTGATGATTTGGCACAGGGAGGAAGGTAGAAAATCTCTCCCACTCCATGATAGATTTATAATCTCAGCTAATTGAAGGGCTTACACGAATACATTCACGAGAAACCATACCTATAGAAATAGTTATTGTGAATCAATCACAGTACTCATTACTAGGATTCTAAATGAATATACTTTCGTGGTGTGACCACAGAGATTTGCCATTCTGGTGGCTGCACCTGGGTTCACATATTATCCTTTCAAAACGATTCCTTCTGGTATCTCACACAAAATACAGTTTTATGGCAGGTAAGTTGGACCTCTGAGTGCTGTGCTAAGATGGGACATAGTGAATTCCCTGTCTGCTACCTGCTCTGGAGCACAGCGTTCAACTCAGAACACATTTATGACACCTCCAGGTCCTTTTTTAAAAAAAACTTCTATGTTACATGGGCCAGTTGGAAAGCATCTCTCAGGGCTGCAGAAAATAATAGGTCCCTTCACCGTCATAAAATAAAGAGGCAGAAGAAGTAATTACTTGAGCAATCACTGGTACTATTGAGTATAGTCTCCAGTTACACTGCAGTGTTAAAAGGTCAAGTAGATTGATTATGGGGCTGTGCATATTACAATATAAAATATGGTCTGTGACAGTTTGGGTATGTATTGCCATGAATCAGCAATATTATAGAAGGGGAAGAGGAAGTAGGTGAAGGTGGGAGATATGATATTACGAGTATTCGACAGAGCAGTGAAAGTACGAAGTCGAAACAAGGCGCCTAAGGTAGATGCCATTCCATCAAAGTTATTGATATCTGTAGTAGAGCCATCCATGGCATAACTATTCCACCGGGTGTGCAAGATATACAACACAGGCAAAATATCCTACCAAAAAAAAAAAAAAAAAAAAAAAAAGGAAGTGCTGACAAGTGTGAATATTACTGAAGAATCAGTATGAAATTCACCATGCTTCTTTGAAAATTCTGACAAGCGTCGCTAAAGGAAAGCTACCTGCTTTCTTTTTGAGAAATTTCTGACAGGGTAGCGACAAGAAAGTTATCTGCTTCTCTGCACACAAATGGTAGGCAGGGATCGCCAGATGAAAGGTAACTGCTTGTCTGTGCTTGCTGTCTGCCTTGCCTTGTTCTATGAAAGGCACTTCCAGTGGTTGAACACACTCATTGCCAGTTTCTCATTAACCTCCGATGTTTATTGTCACTGATGGAGTTAAGTTATGATCAGATTTGTATATATTAGGCCCATAACAGGCGTTTGTGCTACCAGGCTGTGTACAATGGATAACACAGAGAGGTAAACATTAATGATGAAACATCGTATTACAGACAGGGACATATGGCTTAAGCATGTGACTTTTATTGCAGTGACATCTTTTACAAACAACTATGTCTCCCTGTACGGGTATTATTAATAGGCTTGCATAAATCCCTCAGAGTAGTATAGAATCTCATATGAAACTGTAATCTGAATTGGTTGTTAACAGTGAATGACAATTTACATCGATTATGCATATGATGGCTAATTTGAACGAAATGTGCAACAGATTAACTGTACAAAGGAACACTCCTCCTGCAGAGATCAATTGTAATTGTGGTGTAAAATATAACAAACTAGATGGCCTTTACTCATGATAATTGTTAATGTACATGGCCCATCGATGCAAGAAAGAAACCCAAGTGCTCATGATTTAGGACGGCATCAAGTAGTGTAGGAAAGCTGGTTCAATGAAGGACAAACGAAAAAATCTTTCACCCACCAGTTCACATGGGCAATAAGAGTAAAAGCATCATTCTTCACCAAGAATAGTAACCACACATCTATAGTAAGCCTCCAAGATGGAGTGTGTGTCCTCATTCCATGGGTGGCCACAAGTTTACAGGAACACATCAACTCATTTGTCAGATTTTGAGCAAATGAGAGAAAATTATATGGGTATATGGGTACTCGTTCAGCATGGAAGCTGTGTATTATAAGCTGAATAAACAGGTCTAGGTGTTCATTGGCAAAATGGAAGCACATGAACGTCTTTCCATACATAAAGGGGGGTAGTTGCAGTACCAAAATTCACAGTAGAGTTTAGTTTGATTTGCTTACACTTGGTATGAGAGAGGATGGTGTAACCTCCCCCCTCTGTCCTAATTCCATATACTGCCCACATTAATCTTTTATGAAGATTTGAGGAGAGCAAAGATTACAATAAACTTTCTACTTTACTTAGCTTTTCATGTAGAGTTGGCTCTAGCTCTTCTTGTCGAGGGGTCTGATTCTTGAAGCTGAAAATGTCACATTTTGGATCCTCTCGGTTGGATTGAACTAAATAAATTTGAAGACTGTTGTTGCAGAATTTTTGTTTTTACGTTAATATATTTTCTCACATTTTAGTATATCATACACTCTTTTGAGTTTTCACATTAACAAAGTCAAAATTGCATTGTTCGCGCAAGGATATGTCCGACCACATCAGAGGCATGCTTACGACTCTCACACTCTGCGACAATAACCATATTCCAAAGGGTTTTAAACTTTTCTTAGTAAGTGAATTTCTACTAGTTTCTGTTACGTTATTACTCTCGATTATTATTTCATAAATGAATCCATAAATAAACATAGTAACCAGTACAGTATTGCGTAATTAATAATAGAATTTTTAACTGTGCCAATAATTCGTAATTTCAAATGTTTCTACAAAAATAATTTTAACTGTAGATTCAGAACTAGTACTCATCGATTATAACTTCGGCACTAAAACATTTCATTAAGCAGCTCATTTTCATAAATTTAAGCTTGAAGTATAACATACTGCGTATAAAATTATATGAAAGGTTTCAGGAAAAACAACTGAGATAATACTGATCCCTCCAAAATTCTAAAAATAATACTGGTGCCGATAACTACTGTTGAGGAAAAGTAATGCTAGAGGAGGATGTCCCGTTACAATGGGAGACATTTAATAATTCAGCTTTAGGGAAGAAGCGAGTCTGATGGACTCATGATCACAAGTATTGAACATAAGAAAGGAAAAAATTTATCATTCATAAAGATTCACAAGACGCGATTGAAAAAAATGAGCAGACCCATTGCTGGATAAGTGCTGAAGGCACATGCATTTGAAATTTACTGGACAAGCGGCTGGCATATATCCTGTTCAACACCATGTGGGAGGTGGTTGAACAAAGAAACAAGTTTTTAACACGACACAGTTCGAATCAAATTATGCCGAGTTAAAGGGAACTGATACTGTACCAACTAATGGTTGAAGGAATTTAGCCTGCAGATAGATCTTAAACAAACATCACCACACTGTTCTACTAGTTTTCGTGGCGGCAGTTAGGATGAGAACAAAATGTGCTCATGAAGATCCCATTAACTACACTCGCAGAATACCAATATTGAGAAAGACTGTAGTGTGCCACACACGGCCATGCCAGGAAAGAAAGGTGGTGAGGACACACAAAGTGGTACCTAGAAACCTCTACAAATAGGACAGACCGAACACGAAAACACTATTGGCGTGACCTATGGATGTACATAAACCCCTCTGCTTACTTTAATGGCCATCTCAAGTTATCAGAACTACCACATTAATCTACAGGTTACACTTACCCGCTTTCATTCACATGAGGGGCACAGGCATAAAATTATCTGCATAATATATGGAAATAAAAGCGCCTCTATCTTCTAAAAGAATGCTACCATCACTTATAGATAATTTTTAGCGTGAGCTTCAGATAATGCTCACAGCGAGTGCCCTTTCCATAGGGAACGTTTCAGATGGACCCATTTCAACTTTTATAAGTAATGCTTGCAAAATACTTACACTAATTACTTATGGAAGAATTGGGAAACGTCTTCTTTGAAATTCTGAGTTAATTAGGTATAAACTACAGGGAGTGAATGGTAGTTTACAACTTGTAGAGCAGTGGTTGCCAACCTGGGCTTCATTACTCCTCTCGCCCGCCTCATCCTGAAGGGTAAAATGTAATTTTCTTAAGGGGTTAAAACAAAAAGAATTAATTGTTTTTCGGTCACGATATCAAATTATTTTTTGAAGATCATTACTATTGACATTATTTTATATGACTATAATACTGATTACGTAAATTACCAATAATTCAATATGAAACGTCCCCTTAGAAAAATTTATGAATGACTGCACTGATAAACCTCTTACATTATTTGATTTTCAAACAGCTGAGCAGAACTGAACGTACTCAGACATTTCGCTCTTTACCCATTCTGATCAACACTAAACTGACACACAATATTTTTAGCGCAACGCAATCTGACTTTCAAAAATCTCTACAGACGAATGGCCCTGACTAACAATAACCTATACTTTTCATGAATCACTTACCTCACAAAAATCTTCGTTACTCGAACTACTGCAATGCAGCGAGCGCCACTACTGCCAGCTAAATAAAAGATTCTAACTACTGAAGGCACTAACTACTGATAGGCATAGTCAGCAAATGAAAGATTTTGATAGAGAACAAACAATATATTCACCTTAATAATGTTCCCAAGTCATTATATATGTATCAGTTCATGATATCCAATATTACAAATTTACTCTTTCTGATGGACACATGTCCAGATCGTCCGCTCTCAAAATTCTGCCACTTCTCTCCCCACATCCACCACTGCTGGCGGCTCACCTCCAACTGCGCAGCGCTACGCGCTGTTAACATCCAGCTGCCCAACACTACAATGGCAAATGTTCCAACAATGCCAACTAGCCACAAACTGCACACAGCACAGTCAGTGATTTTCATACAGAGCGCTACGTGGCGTTACCAACATTAAAACCTAAACAGCCTACTTACAAATAACTACATCTTTCCAAATTCATAAGGCGCCGGTTATAGCTTGTGAAACGAATGTATGACCAATATCTTCCTCACACAGCTCACCAACTGTACACATGCTTTGCATCATGCATCTGTGACAGTAAAATCAAGATATATACATTAGATATGCTTAAATATTTCATGAAAATGTCTTCCCCAATCTGTAAGTAGTTCTTGTAGTAGACCAGAACTGCTTCATCATTCTCTTCGCAAAAATACAGGAACTAATTGACAGCACAACACAACGGTAACTACATAATAGCTGCTTTACTGCTGAAGGATACACACTGTCTTTTTATTATTTGTTATTATTACCATAGTTATTGTTAGTGGTAGTGATCAGACACATTGGTAGACTGAAGTCTTTCAATTTCAGCCAGTTCATAAGTAAGGCGTCCACCAATCAACTTATTTACAGATATCTGCACTGCATGCATTTTAATTTAGTTGATTTTAAGTATGCTGCAGATTGTGGCTGAAGCAAGTGTCGCTAGGGTGAGTAGTGGTGCAGAAAAGCATGTTTGTAATGAGGTCTACCTTCAATGTAGATCGTTAGCTTTCTTTTCTGAGGAGTTGCAGTACCAGCTGTCTCGTTGACTCATTAATTCGTGGTTTAATAAAATACCTACAAAAACTAAATACTATTTATCTTTCAGAAAATAAAGGTGTGAAGAGAAAACATCAGTGATGGCGGAGTAAGCCGAGGTGAGGGACGGATTACAGATGATTGTTCTGAGCGACAGACAGGGTGGGAACCACTGTTGTAGAGAAACCTGGCTGCAGTTGTAAGAGTCAGAGGACATGACAGGGAAGCAGTGGTTCAGAAGGGAGTGAGATTTGGTTGTAGCCTGTCCCCAATGTTGTAAACGGCCTTGCCATAGTGTTAACACCGGCTCCCATCAGATCATCGAAATGAAGCGCTGTCGGGCTTGGCTATCACTTGGGTGATTCGCTGGCTTGGTCTGCAGAGTGCTGTTAGCAATTGTGGTGCACTTAGCCCTTGTGAGGCCAATTGAGGAGCTGCTTGATTGAGAAGTAGCGGCACCGGTCATGAAAACTGACAACGACCGGGAGAACAGTGTGCTGACCACATGCCCCTCTGTATCCACATCTGGTGATACCTAAGGGGTGAGGATGACACGGCGGCCTGTCAGTACCGTTGGGCCTTCAAGGCCTATCCCGACGGTATTTTTTTTCTGTCCCCAATGTTATTCACTCTGTACATTGAGCGAGCAGTAAGGGAAACCAAGGAGGGAAAGTTCAGGCAGGAGAAATGGAACTTTGAGATTAGCCAACGGTATCATCGTTCTGTTAGAGACATCATACGTGCAAAAGCATTTGAATGGGTTGGATAATGTCTCAAAGGTCATGGAATGTACTCGAATTAAAGCAGGCAAAGCTAAAGGAATTAGATTAGGAAATACGACGCTAAAAATAGATAAGTTTTGCTATTTGGGTGTCAAAATAGCTCATGTTGGCCGATTTAAAGAGGATGTAATATGCAAACTGGCTATAGCACAAAACACATTTCTGACAAAGAGGAATTCGTTAACATTTGATATACTTTAAAGTGTTGGGAAGGTATTTTCGAAGGCATTTGTTTGGTGTGCAGCCTTTATAGTCGTGTCAAGAGTGGTTGGCTCCTCCACCGTTGATTACAATGGGATTGGCGAGTTGCTGGATGAGATGCTCTGTTGAAGAAGGCTGAGATGTACAGCCGAAGAAGGTCAGGTAAAAATTATAGTAACTTCTTTATTGCAGCTTGTTCACAATAATTGTCTTGGAACTGCAAGTAACGATGGCGGTCCAGGTGATTATCATGGAGTTTCCCAGTGTGTCAGTCCCTGGCTGCCGACCGTGCGCCCTGCTGTCGCCACTGCGTCGCCGGATTCACGGATTCCCCCGTCGGATAAGGTGTGGCCTATGGTGGTTGTTGCGAGAACATTTGCTGCGTTACGCTCCAGTGCCCAGAGCGTAGAAGTGTTCTGTTGATACCCCGACGAGATCAGGTACGGCTGGACCTTCATCTCGTGCTCTTAGGATGGCGGATAAGTGTGGGACTGCACTGGCGCCCAGATGCTTAGGCGGCAGCCAGTGGTTCGTGTCCCGACAGTGGTAGATACCTCTACGTCATCGGCAGGATAGCACACGTTCGATGACACGTAACTGCTCTACTGATGCTTGAGGGCTGGTTCAGGAGGTCTTAAATGCTGCTTCTCCCCACTGACTCTGCGACAGTGGCGGTTTTTGTGTGTCACGGCAAATTATCTGGAATAGAGGCAATGATCAGCTGTCGTAACCGGCAGCGCGTCGGGCTGTAGTACTTCCTGGTGATTGACCTGGTTTCGTAATGTGGTAGGCCGTGACGAGGAAGAAATGTTGTATATTCAGTACGTGGATCACGGAAGTGGCATTTGGCTGACCCCAGTATGCTCTGATTACCATCCTGGTGTCCGCCCCCGGTAGCTGAGTAGTCAGCGCGACAGAAGGTCAATCCTGAGGACCCGGGTTCGATTCCCGGCTGGGTCGGAGATTTCCTCCGTTTAGGGACTGGGTATTGTGTTGTCCTAATCATCATCATTTCATCCCCATCGACGCGCAGGTCGCCGAAATGGCGTCAAATCGAAAGACTTTCACCTGGCGAACGGTCTACCCGACGGGAGGCCTAGTCACACGACATTTATTTATTACCAGCCTGGTGTTCCACCTCTGGCTCCAAGCCGCGTTATAACCTTTTCCCTTCAACACCTTATACGGAAATGAAACGTGAACAATAAGCAGTTCACACAAGAAGAGAAAAGAGCCTCTTGAAATGTGTTGCAATCAAAAGAATACGGAAGAAAACGGATAGATTAACTAATGATGAGGTATTTAATAGAAGTACCCCCCCCCCCCCCAATCCCATAAGTTTGGAAACACCAAGTGAATATGGAAACAGGAAAGGAAGTATACTATAAAATTGCGTTTTATTGTTGTCTATATGTTCATTGAGCTCAAACTATACATAGGAAAATGCATCTTTTAAATTCTAGATACCTCAAAATAGCCACTCTTTGCTTTAATCGCTGCCTTGCGTGTGACTGGTCACTTCTGAGAGGACTTCAGTAGGAATTAATCTTCATTCTTGCTGCAGGACTTACCACAAGTGTGTCCCCACCCATAATTGCACGTTTTCGGTTACTCCTGTCCAACCCATGCCGTAGGAGCTCGATTACGTTACAACCAGGGGACTGGAGAGACCATTCCACTTTTTTCATAATTTTCTGAACCTCTAGAGACTTCACATAGTTCTGGCACAAGCGAGATGTGTGTTTTGGGTCGTTGTGTAGCTGCAAGACAAACCCTTTCCAAACAGAAGCATAACCAAATGCCTTGGCATGTCCCTGGAGATTGGCATGATAATCCTTTTCCTTCATTTTTCCATCTGCTTTCACCAAATCTCCGACTTTGTTCCATCCAAAAGATCCTCATACTATCACATAGCCCCACCCATGCTTCTTGGTGTCGAAGCCCACTGAAAGCTTTTCTTCTTGTTAACAGAGCTTCCTTGCTGCTACATAATCCTGGATGTTGTTTTCTGCCAGGCGTCGTCCCACTGTTGACTCACCCACTGGTGTATCCCTCGCTGTGTTTAGTTCAGCAGTCAATTCACGGACAGTTTTGAATCTATTACATTTACTGGTTACTACCAAATACTTTTCCTTGCTTTCTAATATTTTCCTGGGCGCTCCTGAGCGAGGAGAATCATCATGGGAGCCTGTATCTCCATGCTGGTGTATGGTCTTGACAACTCAGCTAATGGAAATCTTCAGTTTCTTTGATATTTGTCGAACACTGTTGCCTTTTTGGAGCAAAGTGATGGTCTTTACCCTTGAACCACAAGGAATCTGGCACTTTGGGGCAATCTGGCACTTTGGGACCATTTTCAATTACTTTCGCTGCGCATATTACTTTCTTTCGCGGCATGGCACACCTTCATACATATAAAACTATAACTGAACGGAACTGTAAACGACATACCTGTACACAGTGCTGCCGTCTATTGGCACAACATGACGTGTTTAGTAGAACTGCTTGCACAGGTAAAATCAGTTAACATAAAACTGTGTAATAATAATATGTATCAATATGTATATATATGTACAATAATTATCTGTACAATACTATGTCACTATTAAAGGTTATTTGAGCATACTATTCAGCATTCTTATCAATAACTCACGTAGGTCACTCCCGCTTTGCTCCGTTGTTATACGCAGCAAGGTGTTTCCAAACTTATGGAGAGTGGGGTAAGGAATAAAGAAATTTGACACAACCTTACTAAAAGAAGTGATCGGTTGTTAGGATACATCCTGAGCCTTGAAGGAATCGTCAGTATAGTAACTAAAGGAAGTGTGGGGTGTAAAACCTGTAGAGAGCGACCAATGGATGAATGCAGTAAGCAGGTTCAAAGGAGAGTAGGCTGCAGTAATTAATCGGAGATGAAAAGGCTTACAGGCATAGACAAACGTGGAGAGTTGCATCAAGTCAGTCCCTTTAAGTCACTCAAATGGTATCATTATCGGTTTGGACTTATTACCAACTCATCAGCAGATGACTTTCATCAGTTTGAGTTTCTCAGGGCAATATATACAGTATCTGAGGCACAATCCGATACATATCATAATGTGAAGGACAATCAAACAATTTAAAATCAGAGATGATAAAATAGCCTATATTAAAATTGAGTGAAAGTCCAAATCCGCAATACCTGTTTATTGTGTTTTCAATCTGTGACGACCGGTTTTCATACCCTGGAGGTACATCTTGGCTTCATAGTATTCAGTGTGTGGTTATAACTGTGACATTTCGCTCTATTTGACGAATGCCAATACACAATATTTTAGTATTTGATGACTCCCAAAGATCGTGTGTCTTTTAATTCTTTATTTCTTCTGCGGATTTTGACGATTGTAGGTTTCTTCTCTTTTATACTCTACTGACACCGCGAGCTGTGTTTTAACTTACATTACATTCATTCTGCAATGTTTTGTGCTCATAGGTTTTATCCTAGCGTACGTGGATTGTCATGTGCTGTCCGAGCTCGTATTTTGACTGTGTCTGGGAGATGCATTAGTGATCATACATGGTTCGGATCAGATGCCCGTCTGCCGATCAGTCCAAGGTTTTACCGAGGAGTGACGTGTTTTTACTCGGACTTTTATCTTGGAATTTGTGACACATAAAGTATTAGTTTTGTGTGTACATCGCTTTACTGCCGATTTTGTTCGGTAGGTCATGTTGCCTACTAGTGCTTTCACCTATGTAATTTTATTCTATATGCAGATGTGACCTGAAGATACACCTCCAGCGTATGAAACCGGTCGTCATACAGTGAAAAGACAATAAACAGCTACTGCGGATTGGACTGTCACTAAGTTTTAATAGAGATTTCAAATGGTTTGATTGGACTTCACACATTGTACAAGTTTTCTAGCCTTGGTTGCCCGACCTATAAGGTTATTCGTTGTTACACGTATCAGGCATACTGTATTGGAGAAGCGCAATAGAATTTGTTCATCATGATATCATTACAGCAACCTGAAGGGGGAATACATAATAATTTTTTACTAGATCGCCACAGTATTTTCTCAATGCAGTATGCCTAGTCTCCTATGTTACTGTGATAACCTTGTCCGACATTGTGTGCTTTACAGAGCCATACGCAAGTTTTTTTAACTATCAGACATACCACTTATGCAATAAGGTATTGGCTACGTGTTATGTACTTCAAAAGCTAACAAATAAAATAAAAAAATCTCCAAGTTTAATTGAGGGTCAATTTTCTGAAGTAAATTCGGCTTTGACAATGGATGACATTTCCCATAAGCGCGTTACAACATTTTCCTGCCTGTCTTTGGCTAATTTATCATACGAAAATTCAAACTTCTTCTTCCAGCTAATGGATATAGGTTGTCACTCAGTAATCCTAAGCTTCCTTCCACAGACCTATCGCACTTATTATATTGGTAATCATGAAAAGATTTAGACTAATACAAGGGCAAAATGCTGTAAGATAGTATTTATGTCAACAGGAAAGATTTGTCAGTGAAGAGAAGTTTCAATAACGTAGTTCTGTCACAATCACTAACCTTTTAGAACAAACCATGGAGCTTCGAAACTGGGAGGCAGTGCAAAGACTCACACGTTTTCGGGAGGCAAGCGGTTCAGACACAGCCATATAGATTTTTGTTTCCTATATTTTCCCTAAGTCAGTTGTGACGAATGCTGGAGCGGTTATTTATAAGCAAGACCAATGTCAAATTCTTTCTCTGTCCTCTGTTTCTGCGCTTGTGATCAGTGTCCTATAACTTCGATATCGAGGGACAAGATCTATCTTTTCTTCCTTCCTTGGAGCTTTACAAATATAATTATGATATTCACGAGCTATGAATTTCATGTGCTGCAGTATTAGATTGTGATTATATATTTACTCTGCTTTCGTAAACGTCATAATTTATTACGTTTGTCCATAAGGACAACGTCAAGACGGCGTTGCACAAAAATTGTTTTTAACTAGCTGAGGTACCCGGCTTCGCTCAAGGAGTTGACATGATATTGTGTGGTAGTTGGAATAAAAGGATAAACTTTAAATATAACAGGCAAAAAATATTTATTGAAAACATATTCTATTTACAATACTTATTAAGAAATAAAAGATAAAAAATTATTGAAAATGTATTCTAACTGTTTACAATACTTGTTTATAAGTGTTGGGAATGCAGGAGGACAGTGTAGGTTATATCCAGTCAGAAAGGTTCCCAATAATTTCTAATAAAATGATAGCAATAAATATGAAGAAATTATGTCCTATAAAATATTAAAATACTGTCACTGTGCCTCTTAGGGATGTCGATGTGGAGTCTACAACTGGCCTACGAGCCCTGCGGAGCCTAAGTCTGGGAGACAACGGACGAACACTGCGCCTTGTAGACTCAGCGGTAGCTGGACAATGTACACGCAGTACTTAACGACGCATCGACCAATCGCTATCCACAGACGTTATGCCCATGGATTGGCAGCTGCGCCTCCTAGCAGACCTCGGTATAGTTCGTACTGCCAACCCATACAGCTGTTGCACTGCAAGTGTTTCGAGCGCCGTTTATCGACTGTGGTTCGGTACTCTCTGGAGTCGTGAGTACCGACACCGCAATAAACAACATTGTTCGTTTTGTTATACGGGGTACATATGTACAAATTTTTCGAATTTCCTACTCGAGAGCAAGATACGTATAGTTGACCGTAAGACAAGCAGGAGTCTTTGAGATTGATGCCGCAATATTTTAAAGTTTGTCCTTGCGCTTTGTTAATTGTAAAACTGTAGGCTAATCTCATTGGAATTTGCAGTCTTTCAAATTGGAATGGCACTTCAGTAAAGATCAGTGGTATCCTGGGAATAAGTAGTGAGTGTCCTTTCTACTTTCGAGTCATAAGTTCGGCTTCGATGATGTTATTCGATAGCTCTTTGACGATCGTCCTTGTTCCATTACACACTTTTGGTGAATTAAGATTTCTAAGTAGTATGATCAGAGATCAAATTTTAAGTCGAAGGCAGTGTAATGGTGTTCCTGGTACTTGCAAAGAGTTCACACTTTCTTCAACGTCGATCGATTTGTATGGTCTCTCTTCACCGGTATTTTTTTTTTTAAATGTTAAAGCTGATATAGTCGACAATATTATTTTTAATTGCCAAAATCGTCTTTTTATATAGCCAATCCCGATTGGTATATTTGTGAACAATGTTTGGACAAATTTGGTAGATAGGTTCGTTTTCAGCAGTGGGTATGTTGCAGAAACCACTATTGAATTTAACGAGGTCGGCCGTCTGGTCAGTAGAATATGTGCCTTCGCCTGTTTCTAAAAGTTGTTGAGCAAAGTGTGCTGTTGTTTCGTCTTTCGGTAGTTCAACTCTCATATTTTCTGTTAGTCGCAGTATCTTATGTGCAGCCAGAGATGTGACTTTTATAAGCATCCATCGATCTCGTCTGCTGGTATTGACTTGGGAATAACTGGATGAGTTAGTCGAAAATCTCCTGAGATTATGAGTAAAGCTCCTCCCATCACTTCAGACATTCCTCGCAACTCTTGTAATGTTCTGTCCATGACTTCGAATGACCTTTTATGTACCACTGTGCATACGTACCAGAAGATAATTTTAGGTTACTTCAGAAGTTCACCCCGTCCAAATGCTCTTGAGATTTTACTTGTCAGAAATTGTTCTTCGGCTATATTCAACAGTAGCTGTAGGGCGGAATGGGCAGTTCGTACTCCTCTCCTACATGTGGCTGCAGTGCCGGATGATCTAAGTGCGTGTGCTATGTGTTGTTTAGCACATATTTCCGCCAGCAACAGATTTATTAGAAAAGTTTTCCCGGTGGCGCCTGGTGCGTCCAAGTAAATAATTTCGCCAGTCTTGTTGCCGATGCAGTCCATGGTATAGTTGAAAACTTCCTTTTGATTGTCACTGAGGAGTGGTTTCTTGTGAACAATCTATTGAAGTTACTTCGTCGATGTCGTAGCTGTTTTCCTTTGTAATTTCGTAGTTTAGCACACTGATAGCATTTTTTCATGGCGCTTGCATCCAAAGTTGTACTAAGGTCTGGTTGTTTATTGCTAAAAAGTTATCTTCTAGGCGAATGAGTGTTTCATTGAATATGTCGTCGTTGAATTCGATGGTCAGTTCATGATGAGCTTATCGGATTTTGTACAGTATTTCATCACTCATACTCTCTATGAAGGAGTCCCACAGCTGTTTTTGATTCGATGGGTTACATGTTAGAATTAGGCGAAGAAGTATCTCACTTGTTCAGCTGAGGCTGTGAATGAGGCTTCGTGTAGTTTTGATTCCCAGTGGTCCTCGTTTTCCAGTAGTCCTCAGCGTCGGCATGCTTCTCCGTACGTTTTGAGATCTGAGAGACTTGTTAGTCCCCGTGCTTCGTGTAGCAGCATCCGGAGATAGAAACATTCGGCGTTGTTCGGTGTATACTCGGTCTAGTGCGCCAGTCTTAATGATTCCTGGATGATATTCCACTGGAATTCCTTGTTTTAGTCTATGAAAGATTTTTCTTGTTGTGTCCGCGTGTGATAGGTAGGGATGTCGACATATAGTAATATTTTCGAGAATCAGTCCGTTTGGCACAGTTGGTAAGAAACTGTTAATGTGTTCTGGGGTGGTTCACTTGCAATTTTTCTCGCGGTATCTTTTGTGGAGTAAACTGTCTGTCCATTCTCAAAGCGTACAGTTGGTTCGCGTTCGTGTATGAGAAAACTGAAAATGCAACGCTCTGCTTCGTTACTGTTGATGTATTTTCCCATTATATACATGAGGATCTTGTCGTTTCTATTTTGGTATTCTCTGTCTTTGGCTGTTTGAAATACTGTCATGACACTGCCTTTGTTCACATACTTACAGACATATTTGATGGATTTCACTGAGTAGCAGTGTTCTATGTTTACGTGCGCTTGGGACATTTTGGAAAGTAGTGTGTTATACGGTGCTACCCATTGATTATTTATTTCCAGATCGTCGCTGCCTCGTATTCGTATTTTTGCTGTGATCGTCTTCAACATATGGGATAGCCATCAACTCCAAGTATGGTAATGGGTATTTTTTGTGCGTTTTCCATAACTCGTACATGGCGAATTGGGATTTAATGGTCCGCATGGTCCGTGAATCATGTTTCTCATTACTATGTCGTACAGTTCCGGATCTTCTTGTTGATTGGGAAATTCAGCTTGGATGATTTTGTCGATATCTGTGAGATGAATTCTGTCGTGCAGCCATATGAGATTGCGTGGTGAGGAAGTCCTCGTTTTTACCATTCGATTATGTACATCCAGCATCTAACGGTCCCAAAGATGTGGTATTTTGTGATGAGTTCAATAAATCTCATTTGTTTTTGTCGGAAAACTAGGGCTATTATGTTGTGTCTATTCATGGGGGCTTCTCCGTATCGTCGTTGTTCTTTGATTTCTAGCGACGACGAGTTGCATGTGAATGTTATGAATAGGTCAGGTCGTCCATATTCTCTTATATAGGTCATGGCATGTTGAGTGTATATGAACATATGAAACGGACTCATCATACATGATGAGGGTAAGATTACCATTGTTCTATTGGCATCACTGTTTCCGTCATTTATGACTGCGTCTCTTTGATGAATGTATTCTTCCGTGCATAGTCTTATGCAAAGCATGAGTTCCGTTTCCACTTTTGCATACATATTTACCAGGAATTGTTGGAATAAACGGCGAGTGTTGAGAATGTGATTGTATGTTTCATTGTCTTTGATCACTAAGCGGTAAGCATAGAGCTCCTTGGAAGTGACGTTTTAGTTTGTAGCTAGGTCTGTTTCAGGTTGGATTTGTTTGACAATAAAATGATATCCTCCCTCTCCGTGCGGAAACATTGATGGATATTGGAGGGCATCACATGAACGCTGTGTCTCTGCAATGCGTTGTACTCCTTCTCATCTTCGTTGTACAATTACGTCACGCCTTGTGTTTTCATTGACCACAATTATGATGGAGACTTCGTCTATCTGAGGTGCATTAAATCGACGTTCGCGTTCTCCAGGTGGTCTTCAGTCGGCTCGAATTATAACTTTATAGTCATCAGAAATCATTCGGTCTAGTGCTGTTATGCCCGCATCTCGTGGTCGTGCGGTAGCGTTCTCGCTTCCCACGCCCGGGTTCCCGGGTTCGATTCCCGGCGGGGTCAGGGATTTTCTCTGCCTCGTGATGGCTGGGTGTTGTGTGCTGTCCTTAGGTTAGTTAGGTTTAAGTAGTTCTAAGTTCTAGGGGACTTATGACCACAGCAGTTGAGTCCCATAGTGCTCAGAGCCATTTGAACCATTTTAGTGCTGTTATGAATATGTGAATCAGTCGATATTGTAAGATCCTTTGTACATCTTGGACCACTTCTCGTCTCAGTCCACTGAGATTTGTGCATCGTTGATCAATTTCTGTTTCTTCATTTCCTATGAAATGTACTTGCAGGAGTTTATGGTCTTCGTTGGGTAGTGGTAATAACAATTCCAAGTTGTGACAGATTCGTCCTAGGATGGAAAAAGCATAATCGATTTCGTCTCTGTTAGTGTTGATCGAAGTGACACCGAAAGAAATCATTTGTCAGCAGGCATTCTTTCGTCTGGTCATTGTGGAATGCTTCATTTGTTAGATCGTAATGTTTACTTGTCCGCGTGCGAGCTTTTCGCATTTTCATGTTTGGCTTGAGCCTACAGTCTTCCGTTCATGTAATCGTTCTGCGGTTTCTCTGCTTCTCACGGTGCTCATTGTCGCTCGCTTCGCGCTCGTCGTCTGTTTCGTTTTTTCTCTGTTCTTTTTGTTTTCGCCGTTTTGCTTCAGAACTGACAAGATCTCCTCTTTTACGTATGGCACACTTTTCACACTTTATTTTCAATTTATATCCAGTCACTGTATCACTCGGGCTGCTCACACTTCACAGTTTGTTTTTATTCACTCACTGCACTACTTTTTCGGTTCCTTTCTTCGTCACTGATAAGAAACCAACGTAAGGTTTCGAATGGTCCACAATGTTGCAGAACATTGCAAGACATTCGAGAATATTCTGGAATGTTCCAAAATGATCTAGGATGT
Organism: Schistocerca serialis cubense; assembly: GCF_023864345.2. Taxonomy (NCBI): domain Eukaryota; kingdom Metazoa; phylum Arthropoda; class Insecta; order Orthoptera; family Acrididae; genus Schistocerca; species Schistocerca serialis. The sequence continues at coordinate 577,367,567 of NC_064645.1, read as the reverse complement.
TCCCGAACATTCTGCAATCTTCCCGAACATTCCAGACTATCTTCGAACTTTCTAGAACATCCCAGATCATTGTGGAACATACCGGAACATTCTGGAATGTTGTGGAACGTTCTCGAATACTCTAGAATGTTCTGGAATGTTCTCGAAATTTCTAGAGAGCAAAATTTCTCAGCCACTATATCTTCAAAAGCACGCCCTTCAGGTGAAAACAGACACCTTCCTCATGGATGGGGGATAGAGTGCATAGAGTGCCACAACACATGTAACTCTCTTGATCGTTCGGGGACTCGTTTACATTTATAACATATGTTGATTATGTCACTAGTCTCTATTGGTCACAATAAGATTGGGTTTTGGTGTCACAGAAATTAAAAATTACAATGACACTCGGGGAATACTCTCTTGTTTCCACTTATCATCAGCTTCATGGCAGATCTAAATAATACATTATCTCGGACTTCAGCTGTAAGGTGGGGGGGAGGGGGGGAGATGAGGGGTTTGATGCTACCTTTACAGATATTGCTATTACGATTTCTTCATCCCTAGTTTCCACAGTACAAACGTGACAGCTTGATTGTTGGTGCTGCCATTTTTGTTCATTACACTGTTATTATCATAGCACGCAGGACAGCGCAGGCATGGTTATACTTTTGTTACATTCGCCCGAATATTATGTCTGGCTTGCTTTAATGAAACACACATTATGTGTCCTCCACGTCATCCTTCAAAAGATCTCATAAACGTTAAGATTGCCTGTGTTGCTACCTGAAGTATCGCCGTCAATGAGCTAGTTCACGAGAGCAATGAGTATTCTGTGAAGAATATAACTGAGTGATGGTCGTTTAAAATGTTGAGGAAATATTACAGACGGTGCCATTTCCCAGTTTTTCGACCCAGATCGCTAATACCGAAAAGAACATCCATGAGACCATGATCGCTTGGTCTCCATGGCCTTACCTATTGCATTGCGTGTATGAAGATAAAAATGGATGGATACTTTGTTAGGTTTGGTTAGTTAATTATTTTCATGTTACAGGGATCATTTGTATGACTAATCGTAATGATGTGGAAGAATCATTTTACGTTCACATTACACATTCATTTGCAAATATGGGTACATGCTGGCAATTTACAAGTGTTTTTCATTTTTTTTTGAAAATACACATCTGAATTAGTAATTCCTACCCAGCATATTTTACAAGCAACAAGTTTGCAGTCTGCAAGACGATTTATACACTCCTGGAAATTGAAATAAGAACACCGTGAATTCATTGTCCCAGGAAGGGGAAACTTTATTGACACATTCCTGGGGTCAGATACATCACATGATCACACTGACAGAACCACAGGCACATAGACACAGGCAACAGAGCATGCACAATGTCGGCACTAGTACAGTGTATATCCACCTTTCGCAGCAATGCAGGCTGCTATTCTCCCATGGAGACGATCGTAGAGATGCTGGATGTAGTCCTGTGGAACGGCTTGCCATGCCATTTCCACCTGGCGCCTCAGTTGGACCAGCGTTCGTGCTGGACGTGCAGACCGCGTGAGACGACGCTTCATCCAGTCCCAAACATGCTCAATGGGGGACAGATCCGGAGATCTTGCTGGCCAGGGTAGTTGACTTACACCTTCTAGTGCACGTTGGGTGGCACGGGATACGTGCGGACTCGCATTGTCCTGTTGGAACAGCAAGTTCCCTTGCCGGTCTAGGAATGGTAGAACGATGGGTTCGATGAAGGTTTGGATGTACCGTGCACTATTCAGTCTCCCCTCGACGATCACCAGTGGTGTACGGCCAGTGTAGGAGATCGCTCCCCACACCATGATGCCGGGTGTTGGCCCTGTGTGCCTCGGTCGTATGCAGTCCTGATTGTGGCGCTCACCTGCACGGCGCCAAACACGCACACGACCATCATTGGCACCAAGGCAGAAGCGACTCTCATCGCTGAAGACGACACGTCTCCATTCGTCCCTCCATTCACGCCTGTCGCGACACCACTGGAGGCGGGCTGCACGATGTTGGGGCGTGAGCGGAAGACGGCCTAACGGTGTGCGGGACCGTAGCCCAGCTTCATGGAGACGGTTGCGAATGGTCCTCGCCGATACCCCAGGAGCAACAGTGTCCCTAATTTGCTGGGAAGTGGCGGTGCGGTCCCCTACGGCACTGCGTAGGATCCTACGGTCTTGGCGTGCATCCGTGCGTCGCTGCGGTCCGGTCCCAGGTCGACGGGCACGTGCACCTTCCGCCGACCACTGGCGACAACATCGATGTACTGTGGAGACCTCACGCCCCACGTGTTGAGCAATTCGGCGGTACGTCCACCCGGCCTCCCGCATGCCCACTATACGCCCTCGCTCAAAGTCCGTCAACTGCACATACGGCTCACGTCCACGCTGTCGCGGCATGCTACCAGTGTTAAAGACTGCGATGGAGCTCCGTATGCCACGGCGAACTGGCTGACACTGACGGCGGCGGTGCACAAATGCTGCGCAGCTAGCGCCATTCGACGGCCAACACCGCGGTTCCTGGTGTGTCCGCTGTGCCGTGCGTGTGATCATTGCTTGTACAGCCCTCTCGCAGGGTCCGGAGCATGTATGGTGGGTCTGACACACCGGTGTCAATGTGTTCTTTTTTCCATTTCCAGGAGTGTATCATTGGTTAGGAAATTAGAAGTGTTGGTGGCAGCACTCAGGATTCCTTTTTGTGCTAAAGACAGCCCTATTGCTGAATAATGAATGTTATTTTTTTCTTTTGGGATTGCATTTATATACATCTTTGCTTCTTTTGAACTGTGGTGGGTTATGTTTGAAGCAGAAGTAAAAGTGAAAGTTTTTCTTTCTTAAAATGAAGTGCCCCAGAACATTATTCCATATGCCATTATTGAATGATAACACACAAAATATATTTACGTTCTAATTTGCCCCGCCCCAAGATTTGCAATGATTCGAAGTGCAAATGTTGCTCAACTTATAGTTTTTTATTTATTTTTTTAGCAGTTCCAATATGCGTTTTTTTTAGTTTAAATCTCATCATTATGGACACCTATAATTTTTGAAGTTTCCAGTCCCGTTATTATTTCCTCACCTTTCGCTAAACATTATTTACCATTTCTTCTGTTGCTGTATGTATGCTAGAATTGACTACAGTACTAGCGTCATCTGCAAAAAAACTAATCCTGCTTGTTGTACGCTCTAAGACAGAAAAAGCGACGCACTATGAAGGAATTTCCGAATGGGACGGAAATCAGTGTCTGCGATGTACATATACCGATATAAGACCAGGATGACTTCCTATGAAGGGCAAGAAAACTGGGCGTAGAATGTCATCGACGTACAGTTGTGGTGCAAGGGTGCCGTTGGTGACAACCAAACAGTCCTGTTATGAAAAGCAAAGCTTCACTCCTGATTGTCTGGCCGTATGGCGGGCGACAGTAACGTTGGTACCCCACCGCTGTCCGGGGCGTTTCCAGATCAGTCTTCGACGGTCATCAGGGCTCAATTCGAAGCGATACTCATTAATGAAGACAATGGCGTATCATCGATGTCGAGGGACATTATCCAAACAAGCGGTGTTCTACAAGGAGATCCGACCAGACCGGTACTATTTTATGTAATGACAGCAGATACCGGGCAGGCTACAGACACGAGAAACGTAAAACTGCTTATATAGATCACTTTCTCCAGGAGCGTACTAGACCTACAACGAAACAGGGAGATCATCAGAAAATAGGCACTAGAAAACTTGATGCAAAAAATGAGCACAATGACGAAATCAAAAAAATTTAGAAGAGGGAGTAGAATACCAGAGAGAGACCGTCTCAGCTGTGCTGGATAAACATTAGAATTCGTATGCAATTTCAAATACTTGGGATTAACGCTGCAAACAATTGGAAATACTTTCTTTCTGGACACTATACAAGAGCGTGCGGCAGCCGCAAAAAGCCCTTTACGACACAGCCAAGGTAAGAAGTTCACCCCTGCCAACTGTGGTAATACTGATCAAGCTCAATTCGGCTATTATGGACCGATCTGACGGTGAAAAACGAAAACAAAGTAGAGAATGTTAAAGCCAGATTTCTAAAAAGAGTTCGCTCAATTTCAACGTTTCTAAGAAATAACTACACTTACATAACAACGCAGGAATCTTTCTTCATAGAACGCATTGAACAATGCTTCAGTCTTTCAGAGACGACGGCATACAAACGACTGAACAATGCCAGGATGGTACAGAAGAAAGTCATGGAAACAGAAGGGGTGAATTCAGATACCTAGAAAAAATCGAGCTTCTAACTCCATCACCTGTACACGCATTTTGCCTTGTCCCAAACACCTTTTAGTGAATTGTGAAAGCAGAACTTAACCACTAAGCACATTAACAAAAGAATGATGAAAGCATGACTCAGCTGTACTATGTACCTACTGTGTTTAATAAAGTCATTAATGTAAAATATAAGGGCTCAGCCGGGATTTGAACCCGGGACCTCCTGCACCCAAAGCAGGAATCATACCCCTAGACCACTGAGCCGGCCGGAGCGTGTGCTGTAACGGCCCGGTAACCTTTACAGCCAACAGATACATTCCAGCGCTCGCGTTACGATTTCTGAGTCACGAAACAGCGTGGGTTTCTTAATGGAAGCCAGTTCGCTAGCGTACCCATTTGAACACTTTCCTCTTCACCACAGGAAAGAAACAAAGTCATATTTCCTTTAGCTAATCGTCACAAGGTCTTTCGATAAACTTGTAGAAGTTTACAGGCGATTTGTGAGCGACCTTCCACAGAAACGTTTCACTGGGTTCACTGGTGCATAGATTGACAAGTTACAGTACTTTTAAATCTTCAGCAGTATAAACGTATGCACTTCACAAAATGCAAACAAATAGTATAATGTTGATGAGTCACTACTGGACTCAGTCAATTCATAAAAAAGGACCTGGTTGTAACCATTTGTGGGATTATCAAATGGATTGATCGGCACAGTCATGCGTAAAGCAGGGAGCAGACTTCGGTTCCTTGGCAGGATATTGGGGAAATGCAATCTGTCTACAAAGGAGAACGCTTGAAAAGCATTTGTGTAGGCTTGCTATAATGTTGCTCAGGTGTGTGGGTTCTGTATCAGATATGACTAATAAATAGGACTAACAGGGGATGTTGAAGAATCGCAAAGAAGGGCAGCACGAAAAAATCAGACTGAGTAAATATAAAGTATGGAGTCCCACAAGGCTCAATTCCGTGGTCACTAATTTTGCTAATCTACATTAATGATCTACCAATCACAATTAATAACAGTGCAAAAATAGTAATGTTTGCCGACGATAAAAGTATTCTCATAAAAGGACCCTACTCCACAATGCAGGATACAGCCATGACAGTCTCTACTCAAGTACACAAATGGTTCACTGCAAATAACCTAACCTTAAATCTTTCAAAAACCAATATGATACAGTATCTGACAAAAAATAAAAAAAATAAAGTTCCTGAAATACATGTTAACAGTCACAAAATTAATGAAACCACACAAAAAAATCCTAGGTATCCAGATGGACAGTCACCTAAGATGAAAAGAACAAATTAGTTAGTGGGCAGAGAAATAATGTTGTCATATTTTGCATATTTCCATTCTGTTCTCTCCTATGGCATAATCTTCTGGGGAAATGCTACAGGTGTTGAAAAAGTCTTCAGAATACAAAAACGAGCAGTGAGACTAAATGTGGGGTCCCTAATGGGGCATATTGCAGAGGTCTCTTCAAATCTCTCAGGATACTTACCATCACAGTTCAGTATATATACTCACTGATGTTATTTGTAGCAAACAACAGGGAATTGCTTCAGAAAAATTGTGACATCCACAGCCATGACACAAGGCAGGTGATAAATTTTCACCAAGGCTCTGCAGCTCTCACTGAAGTGCATAGGGAGTTACTGAATCAGGTATAAAGGTCTTCAGTAAGCTCCCTACCAATTTAAAAAAGGAAATAAATAATGTACAGGTTTCCAAAAGGTAACTAAAATTATTCCTCATCGAACAAACTTTCTATGAAATGAATGAATACTTAGAGTTATAAGGTATAATAGTGAGGGAAACTGCCTAAGAAAAGAACTCCCTTAAAGATAAATTTGATGCTGTTACTTTTAATTTAACTGAAATTGTTGTGATAAAATGTAAATTTATCTATATCATTACGAGAAAATGTGAACTCCCATGTATCCCACACTCTTGAGCATTCACACAGACCTCTTCTTAAGGAATGTAGTTAAAATTTGTATTCAAACCATGACCATGAAGCAAATTTACCTGCTTATATATGTCAGTAGCATAAAAATATGCACTATCACTTATTCTAGTATTTTAAACAGTCACTTAAACTGTTTTTGGCATAATGCAGGCTTTAATACTGCATGCATGTAATTGTTCTTGGTAAATAAACAAATGTATGTGCAATGTGATGTATAAATGTTCATGAACTACTGTAATTGTATCAGTTGACTTGTCCTATATTACTTGTACACTGGTTGCGTAATATGTAATCAACAGGACCAAATAAATAAATAAATAAATAAATAAATGGTCACAGATTTGTTTGACCCATGAGAGAGTGTTATGGAACTGCTGAAAAATCTGAACTGTTAGCCTCTTCAAGATGGTGACGACTGCATCTTGGCAAAACTGAATCGAATTTAGTTCCCCGATCCCATTGCATGATCTGCTACTGCTGACTTAATTTTTGTGTAGACTATGCATGCAGACTAAAACGACGAATGAGAATTTCTATGAAGGGGGGAATCCAACCCGGGTCTCCTCTTCGCTGGGCAGATGCGCAGATGCTTTGCACAACAGCACAGACTATTCTAGCACGCTTCCCTCCCTCAATCTAAACTCTCATTCACGCCTCAGTCTGCTTGGTATTCCCCCTAAATTTGAACAGTACAACAGCGGCTCTCCAACTGCGCTGGAATTGCACCTGAGCATCAAACGAAGCAGGCTGTCGTACCTGAAACCCAGGCGTAGGTGCTTTTAACCAAATGAAAAACTATGTGGTTGCAAAGACCTTTTCAAGTTTCAGACCTCATAGATGTTGGAGAGCCTCTGCAATGCTGTTCGAGTTTAGGGGGAATACCAAGGGGACTGAGGCGTGAATGGGAATGTGGATTGAGAAGGGAGGCTTGATAGTGTAGCACGTGCAGTTATTCAAAGTCAGTGTGCAAGAGTGGTATGGTGGTTAACGAATCTGCCTGGTGAGTAGGAGACCCGGGTGCAATTTCATTCGTCGCATCAGTCCGTGTATATATACATCATAGATGTTGGGCACTTGAAAAGGCCTCTGGAACGATATAGCTTCATTTGGTTAATTTGTGCAATCTTCACGGCACTTGGTGTTGCGTTCTCTAAGCAAACTATCCCACGAAAACCTAGCTACAAAAATTCAAGAATCATTATTAAGTGAGGGGATATGTGATTATACTACAGCGCCTTCTTAGGGACCGCGAAGACAAGGTTAGACAAATTACAGCGCCAGGGCCGATTTAAGGCCCAAAGCGACAAAAAAATGGTTCAAATGGCTCTGAGCACTATGGGACTCAACTGCTGTGGTCATAAGTCCCCTAGAACTTAGAACTAGTTAAACCTAACTAACCTAAGGACATCACACACATCCATGCCCGAGGCAGGATTCGAACCTGCGACCGTAGCGGCCATGCGGTTCAAAGCGACAAAAGCCACCACTTGGGGCGCCAAGCTGGGAGGGGCGACTAAGTGCAAGATTTTATGCAATGCATATCAGAATTAGTAGCGAAAACTGACACAACTGAAAGTGCACGAAGAAAAAAAGAAGGGGAGGGGGGGGGGGGGGGGGCGCCAGATGAAAAGTTCTCGAGTCGGCGCTATACAGCGTGGACAGAAAATTTAAGCAGTCATTCTTCCTGCGCTTCATACGTGGGTCACTGTGGTTTGCAGAGTATGGATGTCGGTGTTGGTGGTTTTGGAAGAACTCAAAGTAAGCTCGAGGAGGAGGAGGAGGATATTAGTGTTTAACGTCCCGTCGGCAACGAGGTCATTAGAGACGGAGCGCAAGCTCGGGTGAGGGAAGGATGGGGAAGGAAATCGGCCGTGCCCTTTCTAAGGAACCATCCCGGCATTTGCCTGAAGCGATTTAGGGAAATCACGGAAAACCTAAATCAGGATGGCCGAAGACGGGATTGAACCGTCGTCCTCCCGAATGCGAGTCCAGTGTGCTAACCACTGCGCCACCTCGCTCGGTAAGCTCGAAATAGATCACGGTTTATAGGAATTAAGTCCTCCTAGTACATCGTCTAATTACTATTGTTACAATAAAAGCTGTACTTCAGTACTGCCGCGAGCGCCATAGTCCATAATGAGCAAAACACTGAATCTGAGAAATCTTTTTGCGATATTCTGTAATTCGCCTGGTCATTAATATGAAAGTATAAGGTGTACAACTTTGCTTCCACAGTTTGCCGATAGGTGGCAATAACGGTAAGTAGCGGTCGGAAGAAACAGATCGCAGGCGTCAGGCAGTTAGCTTGGACCTCGATCAATATAACCTCATTCAAACATTAGTCGATTTGTGTCTGCATCATAAAGTTGTTCTTGATTGAAAATGTCAGTTTACGAGCGTAATTCTCGTCATTTGCTGGAGGTGTTACTGATTTGTTTCAGTATGAAGAAAACAGCGGCGGTAAGGACGCTGTTGGTGAACGAGCGTGTCGTGAGTGCTTTCAGTGCTTCAAGAACGGTGATTTTAACGTCGTAGACCGGCATAGTGGTGGAAGAGAAAATGTTTTCGAAGATGCAGAATTGGAGGCATTGCTGAATAAAGACTCGCGTCAAACTCAAGAAGAATTGGCACCATTAGTGGGAGAGACACAGCAAGCCATTTCAAAACGTCGTTATGGGCATGATTCAGAAAGAAGGAGCTTAGGTTCCGTGTGAGCTGAAACCGTTGAACGGCGTTTGTGCGTTTGTGAACAGTTACTTCAGAGGCAAAGACGGAAGGGATTTCTGCATCGCATTGTGACCGGGGTCGGAAAATGGGTTCATTACGATAACCCTAAACGCAAAAAATCATGGGAATATCCCGGGCATGCTTCCACGTCGACGTCCAAACCGAATATTCACGTCTCCAAGATTATGATCTGCATTTGGTGGAACCGGCTCGGCGTCATGTACTATGAGGTGTTAAAACCAAGTGAAACAATCACAGGTGCTCGTTATCGAATGCAATTAATGCGTTTGAGCAGAGCATTAAAAGACAAACGGCCACAATACAGACAGAGGCACTTTAACATTTTAATGAATGCAGCTAGCCGCTATCTCTGTGTAATGCCTTGTCTGTATAACGTGTATCTGTTGCTTTTAAGATCCCTTCACCTTCACACATAAATCTATACAGTAAAATAAGGCCCTCCCAGTTCTTGGCTGATCCGTGATAAGACAGGCGAAAAATTAACTAATGGAGGATTATTAGTATTGTCTCTATTTTCATTCGCTCTCTCTCTTTCTCTCCTTTATCTATGTGCAGTTTTTAATATAATATTTCATTACGTGAAATCAGCCAAATAGGATCTTTGGTGGAGTCCTTCGTCTTGGTAATCAGCGGCTGGCTTGCTGTAAGAGATCTTTACATTTATTATTACTGTTAAACACTGCAGTCAGTCGGGAGAATCAATCGTTTGGACAATTTGTTCCTTTTACGAAAGATTGCGAATTCCAGATGTGTACGAAGGCTTTTTGGACGATTTAACACAGACTCAGTGATTGCAGGCTCTCTTCGACACAGCTGAAACTTCCCCACTAATTACAGGGCCAACGTGATCATCAAATGATTCAGAAAAAAACTCATTCGTTCATTCGCTCCAGAACAAAAAAGTCACAAACCTTATTTATGAAGGAAATTGTGTATTAAACCATATCCATTACATGTCCATATCTCCGGTGATTCCACGCCTTAATTATTTTCCTTTTACAGTCTCTTTCTCTTCAAACAAACCGCTAGCGGCACAAATGTTAATTGGCTCGCTTTAGCGAGAAGAAAAGCAGAATATGTATCTCTCAGAAACACGTCAATCCCTTAACAGATACTCCAGAAGCTGTCCTAGTTACCACTCTAACAACCATGCAGAATGCATATATGCATCTCTGTTATTTCAAAGAATAAACGCACTAGAAAATACTTTGGCGTCGTCGAGCTGTCGCCGCATATATATTACGAGAAAATCAGATCAGATAACTTTTCCAAAGTGAATGAATGTGGATGGTTTGATTGAAAATGATTAATTGGTGCGTGGTAGAAGGTATTTTCTGTGGGGACATTACAGCACGATAAAGTGATTTTGTAGCACGACAACGCTCGACCCCACGATGCAAAAGAGGTCAAAACGTATTGGAAATGTTAAAATGGGAAGTACTACCACACCCACCGTATTCTCCAGACATTGCTCCCTCTGACTATCAACTGTTTAGATCAATGGCGCATGGCCTGGCTGACCAACACTTCCGATCTCATGAAGAAGTCACAAAATGGATCGATTCGTGGATCGCTTCAAAAGATGAACAATTTTCCGACGCGGGATTCGTACACTGCCCGAAAGATGGGAGAAAGTAGTGGCCAGAGATGGAAAGTACTTTGATTGATACATGTGTAACCAATTTGTTTCATTAAAGCCTCAAATGTTGTGGAAAAAACGGCGGAAGCAAAGTAGTACACCTTGCATATAAGCATATCGTAGTATCTGAAACTTGTCAACACATACCGATTGTTTTTTGATGAGTGGCCGAGCGGTTCTAGGCGCTCCAGTCCGGAGCCGCGCTGCTGCTCCGGTCGCAGGTTCGAATCCTGCCTCGGGCATGGATGTGTGTGATGTCCTTAGGTTAGTTAGGTTTAAGTAGTTCTAAGTTCTAGGGGACTGATGACCACAGCAGTTGAGTCCCATAGTGCTCAGAGCCATTTGAACCATTTGACGTTATCTTTCGTGATGGTAGTCTATCTTACTGTGTATCTAGTATCTGTTATTTTTATGACTAATGTTTTTAAAATCGTGATAAATGTTTGAAAATAATTAATTGGCATCAGTTATGCCGGCTGTTAACGTAGGTACAAGCATATGGAATAGGTTCCCAGGTACGCGGATGACTCAACGGAACCCATTATGTAGTCCTCAAGGGCGAGTGTTCACCAGAGACAAGAGTATCGTCTTGAGAACCCCAGGGAGGTGTGATAAGACCGCTATTACTCTCCATATACATAAATGATTTGGCGGACCGGGTGGGGGTCAATTTGCGGTTGTTTGCTGATGATGCTGTGGTGTACGGTAAAGTTGAGTGACTATAGGAGGATACAAGTTGATTTAGACAAAATTTCTAGCTAGTATTAGGGATGACAGCTAGCTCTAAATGTAGAAAAATGTAAGTTAATGCAGATGGCTAGGAAAAAGAAACCCATAGTGTTCGAGTATAGCATTAGTAGTGTGTTGTTTGACACAATTACGTTGATTAAATATCTAGGCGTAAGGTTGCAAAGCAGTATGAAATGGAATGAGCAGGTAAGAATTGTAGTGAGGAAGGCGAATGGTCGAGCTCGGTTTATTCGGAGGATTTTAGGAAAGTGTGATTTATCTGTAGAAGAGACCTCATATAGGACACAGGGGCTGCCCATCGTTGAGCGTTTGGGATCCGTACCAAGACAGATTAGACAAGGCGGGCTGCTACGTTTGTTACCGGAGATGCTTCAGGAGCTCAAGTGGGAATCACTGACGCGAAGGCGACGTTGTTTTCCGAGGAGCACTATCGAGAAAATTTAGAGAACCGGCATTTGACGCTGACTCCAGAACGATTTTACTGCCCCGAACCTACATTTCGCGTAGGTACCATGAAGAGAAAATGAGAGAGATTAGGGCTCGTACAGAGACATATAGACAGTCGTTTTCACCTCGCTGTACTTACGAATGGAACAGGAAAGGAAATGGCCAGTAATAGTACAGGGCATCCTCTGCCATCGACCATTCGGTGGCTTGTGGAACATGTATGTAGCTGTAGTTGTAGATATGCAACTGTTTGTCGAATATTTAGTATAGATATGATTACGAAATGTAAGGGGATTATTACGAAAACGATAGTATAGGTTTATCGGATGCTTACTAGACTGCAACTTGCGTCTGTAAGCGAGGTCTCTGAAGCACTCTTGTGCGGCACCAGCTCATTCGGAGGAAGCCGGTTCGCGACCTAATGGTTGGAAAAATTCCACCCCTGTATTCGGTAGAGATGAGCAAACTGAAACACGTGACTGTTTCGAAACAAATGAAACAGTACAATGTAATGTTTCGATACGCTGTTTCGAAACAGTGAAACAGTTTGTGTTTTGTAATCTAATAAACCTACACATTTTATCATCTTGATTGTCTACTGTATAAGTATGTACACATAAACACAAATGAGGTGCGAGAGCGCTAATCATATCGCAGAAAGTATGAAATTATCACTTAGACGTCTTGGCAGTTTCGTATTTCCTGCAGCAAATGCGCTGCTTTCGTGTCGTGTGATTTTCATACTTCTTAACTGACTGAGGACAGCCATAGCTGAAGACAGAAGAGCCACCACGAACGGAACTGGAGGTGGGAGCAAACTGCAGAAGCAACGGATATGCTACTGGGATTCCCACATTCCATGAGTATGGGTAATATACCCATCCTGCTAATTTCCATGCACACAAAGGGAATCATTAAGGATAATAGGCACAGTGACTATAGACTCACAAATAACGCCAAATAATTCGAATAAATAACAAAATATAACAGAAAAAAATTTTGTCTTTCAAGGTGTTTCGAACCGTTACTATAAATTCACCATGCTTCCTAGTCCTTCCCGTTCACCATTACACTATCAGTCATGTCATACAGATTGCTTGCAATTATACCTACGTCAAATTTATGTACATATCTAATAACTGTCACTCTACGCCTTTTTTATTCAAAATGTTGTAGTCTTACTTACGTTTCTTAATTTGATTACTGTACTTGAACAGAGAAGCGTATGTTATCAAAAAGTGTAATTTAACTGAATGATTTTCACATGTTCGTTAGTTTGAATGTGAATACTATGCGTTGTTTTATTGTTTGGTTAGTGTTTATAAAGCAGACGTTATGCCATTTCGGAATATGACAGTCAGCTAGAAACGAAGCTTTATTTTCGGATATCTTAAGCTTCATGCTATTGCTTCTCAAAAAGATTTCGACACTCTTGAAAGTGTTTCATGAAGTGATATGTTAAATGTGTTTCAGTACCTGTTCCGAGCCCGAATCTCGTCCGACACAGAGGGGAATGAAACATTACTGTTTCGATACAACGTTCCAAGCACAGGTGGACTGAAACAGCCTTAAAACAACGATACAGTTTCTGTGTCTGGCTCGAGATCGAATCTGGTCCAGTTATCCGAGACAGGAGCGGAATGAAACACCACTGTTTCGAAACAGTGAACCGTAGCCGTTCGGAAACACTGAAACAGTTACACGTATCGATACACTGTATCGAAACATAGAAACAGTGGCCAAGTCTAGTATTCGGTGACAAGGCGAGGAGAGGTGCTGACGTACACTCCTGGAAATTGAAATAAGAACACCGTGAATTCATTGTCCTAGGAAGGGGAAACTTTATTGACACATTCCTGTGGTCAGATACATCACATGATCACACTGACAGAACCACAGGCACATAGACACAGGCAACAGAGCATGCACAATGTCGGCACTAGTACAGTGTATATCCACCTTTCGCGGCAATGCAGGCTGCTATTCTCCCATGGAGACGATCGTAGAGATGCTGGATGTAGTCCTGTGGAACGGCTTGCCATGCCATTTCCACCTGGCGCCTCAGTTGGACCAGCGTTCGTGCTGGACGTGCAGACCGCGTGAGACGACGCTTCGTCCAGTCCCAAACATGCTCAATGGGGGACACATCCGGAGATCTTGCTGGCCAGGGTAGTTGACTTACACCTTCTAGAGCACGTTGGGTGGCACGGGATACATGCGGACGTGCATTGTCCTGTTGGAACAGCAAGTTCCCTTGCCGGTCTAGGAATGGTAGAACGATGGGTTCGATGACGGTTTGGATGTACCGTGCACTATTCAGTATCCCCTCGACGATCACCAGTGGTGTACGGCCAGTGTAGGAGATCGCTCCCCACACCATGATGCCGGGTGTTGGCCCTGTGTGCCTCGGTCGTATGCAGTCCTGATTGTGGCGCTCACCTGCACGGCGCCAAACACGCATACGACCATCATTGGCACAAAGGCAGAAGCGACTCTCATCGCTGAAGACGACACGTCTCCATTCGTCCCTCCATTCACGCCTGTCGCGACACCACTGGAGGCGGGCTGCACGATGTTGGGGCGTGAGCGGAAGACGGCCTAACGGTGTGCGGGACCGTAGCCCAGCTTCATGGAGACGGTTGCGAATGGTCCTCGCCGATACCCCAGGAGCAACAGTGTCCCTAATTTGCTGGGAAGTGGCGGTGCGGTCCCCTACGGCACTGCGTAGGATCCTACGGTATTGGCGTGCATCCGTGCGTCGCTGCGGTCTGGTCCCAGGTCGACGGGCACGTGCACCTTCCGCCGACCACTGGCGACAACATCGATGTACTGTGGAGACCTCACGCCCCACGTGTTGAGCAATTCGGCGGTACGTCAACCCGGCCTCCCGCATGCCCACTATACGCCCTCGCTCAAAGTCCGTCAACTGCACATACGGTTCACGTCCACGCTGTCGCTGCATGCTACCAGTGTTAAAGACTGCGATGGAGCTCCGTATGCCACGGCAAACTGGCTGACACTGACGGCGGCGGTGCACAAATGCTGCGCAGCTAGCGCCATTCGACGGCCAACACCGCGGTTCCTGGTGTGTCCGCTGTGCCGTGCGTGTGATCATTGCTTGTACAGCCCTCTCGCAGTGTCCGGAGCAAGTATGGTGGATCTGACACACCGGTGTCAATGTGTTCTTTTTTCCATTTCCAGGAGTGTATTATTTCTGTTCCAGTATCTTGGTCATGTCACAAACCACTCAGAGTGTCTCATAGAGTGAGAACCTGTAATACCTAATGCTGATAACTCATATGGTGCAAGTATAGCTTCTTATTTCAATAAAGGACATTATTTTTCGTCATTCAGGCAGTGTTTTACTAAGCTTTCCTTGTAATGTCTACCTACAGGGAAGAAATGGAGAAACTCCGTTTTCAAGGAGAGTGCGATATTTAAAAAAAATTGGAGTAAATCATTCAGTGTCACCCAATGTGTTGGGTGAATCGGACAAAACGTCCTCATCAAACACTATCAAGAGCACCACATACCCTCATTCCATAAGACGCTGTGGAGAAGTTTGAATCTGAAACCAGGACATTGGTACCAAGTCTGTCAATCAGGCACTTCAAGTCATCAGCTTTTCACTATTTAGCAGCCAATATTTCTTCGCAACCGGCTATCGTCGTGTTGAGCACAACTACACAGGCACGTGTTAGCGGTCGCTGCTAAGTAAGCTGGCCTTGGTGTAGATGTTGCTGCGAAGGAGAGACGTTGTCTTCGAAGTACAGTATCATTATCTTAGTATTATGTACAGTTTTAGAATGTCTAAAAACATAACGATACAGTACAGAAAGTACAAACGTCGTGAGGGAAGCATCGTTCCGTATACATAACTTTGTTATTTCAGTATTCCCAAGTTCTGACTGCAACGACATTTCCCACCTTGTCGTCTGGATGACGTGTAAAGTACCAGCAGATATTCACTCCACTGTTTATACACAATTCGATCCAGAGATTTGTTTTCCCTCGTCGCTTTCTTAAAAACCAAGTGATTCCGATTTTTTAAAAAAACATCTGATTGGCCATTGCAAGCTCAAAAATTCGATACTCCTAAATTTTTGGCAAATCACGAGCTTTTTCTTTCAACAATGGCACATATACAGGAATATGTTTATCAAGGCTTTATTTCATCCATTCCACGAGATACATTTCAATGCTAGGACATTTAACAACTCTGTTTCTCATACAATGTCCCTCAGGGCACTGAGAGATTATGGTATCTTGGTGTATTATGAACTTTTAAAAAGGGGGCTGAAGTAGGCCAGAATCACCTAAAATCTCACTTCGCAACATCTCGTCTTCTAACAAACTCAAAATTTTTACTATATCTCTTAAAGAAATCACTTTAACTCTTCGCTTTGTCATTCTGAGAACACGGCGCTCCTCAAAGAATGATGCTTGTCAGCTAATTCGTCTTTGTCACCTAAAGCACTGTTCACGATAAAGCGAAACAATAACCACGTGTGTGTCTGATCTGTCTAGACATGCACAAAGCTGAGCTACTTAAAATTAACAAACATTCGGTTTATCCACATACTTGTGCTCGTGATGTATCCACATTCGAAAGTATTTAACAATATGCTCATGTTTATTACACATATTATTCAAAATTCCGGATAAAATAACTGATCAGATAAATTATTTCTCCGCATTTCCCTAAAATCCCTCTTGCAGAGGTCCGGACATGAAAAACCGATTCTCACTTTTATAAGTTCCTACGTTCTCAGCTCTACAGGTGTTGGAGAAGTGGAAATGAGAGGCCAGACGATTAATCTCATAGCGTTTTCTAGCTTATTCATGTTTTCCTTACACAGATTCGACATTATAACCTGTGCACTTCGTTTCTTACTCAATAGTATGTGGGCGTGCTGAAAAGTAATGCCTTCAACTTTTTTATGTGAAAACTCTTCAAGCTTTTTTAATAAAACGAATGTTATTAACATCCTACTTCTTTATTGTTCATCCCATCCGACGAGGTACGACCTTTGCCTAATGGATAGGTTACCTAGCTAACACTGCCACAAGCTGTAACTCAAACCGTAGCATCTATATTGTGATTTATCTGTCATTTGTAGCTGGCTCTATTTACTTGTAGACGATTACAGCGTCATCTATTGGTAAAATTTTCGAAAATGTTTTTTGTTCGATAATGATATCGTTAATTTTTTTTGTTCAATGAGGACTCTCCCCGCCTCAGTAATATGTCGTTCAAATCTGACGTCATTGTGAGCAGTGGTTCTCTTTCTCCTGCGTTTTGAAACTGGAACTATAATTATGGACACCCTGTACTTCAAACAGAGTAACGAACTGACTAACGGCTAGTTGTTTACACGGCAATTACAATGGCAACAACCACACATAGAATGAGTGTCACCACGCCCTCCCTTGTGTTCACTGTTATCATATTGCTGTGCTGCCCCACATGCTATTCAGTTGCAGACGACGCTTCCGAGCGGTAAATTCATGATTCATTTCCGTTACTTGCACTGTGCAACGGAGCGATTATTTGCGTTTTGTCCAACATAAAACAGTTCCACTCACCTTGAGGGCTTTCCTCTTCTGCAGTCCGTTCCACACGCCTTCCTTATTAAAAATGAATAACGTTCCTCTCCTGGAAAAGATGTAATAGAACCAGTAGCATTATACGAATCCAACGGGTGCAGCAAATGTTTTTTCAGTATCAGGTTAACTGAGGGATCAATTGAAAGGTCGATTGTGAATGAAAACTTCGATGTATTGGCACTTGTTAGATAAAAAGCATTGGCAAGCCCGTGCTGTTCTTAAGTATTCGTTTAAACTCACACTCAATCATAGTCACTCCTCATTGCCAGCTTATGGTAAATAATCAAACCCATTACCAGAAGGATTAACAAGCGGATTGTGACAGAATGCTCGCTCAAATTTTACACAATTTGACTACCACGAATGTTCTGCTCGCTGTCATAGCTTGTGTAAAATGCCACGTAGATTTAGGTTATTCAAAAGTCACAGTTTACAAATTAAAATATAATTTTCACATGTTCGTATTTTTCACACGTTCGCGACCACTTTGCAGCACTTCACTGTCAAGTCTTAACCATTATTCCGTAAAATTTTTTACATCTATTCAGAGCTCCGTCATCCACGTACGAACACGACCACGACTCTGATTCGAACTGCACTTACCTAGGCTTTACTAAGCAATTCTCTTAATCCACGAAATACACGCGAACTAACTGTCTTCTGTCTGGCTGATATACTTTGTAAACAATCCAATGCTAAACCGCGCAATCTCGCGTCCGTTATTTTTGACCAATCACATCTTAATGGCTTTTATGAACAATTTATCAAAAGAACAAATTCACAAAACCCACAAATATCAAAATAACTCCCTCTTTAAATTACAAAATTATCGTAAAAGTTTCTTGTTTCCCCATTCCCATAAGCTGGCTAGTTGCACTTTACAAGTTATACCGTGAGTATGATTCACTCTCTGTTCCCAGTTCTCACCCTAATGATACACAGTTAATTTATATAATTATTCATTAGTTTAATACTTTGCATTCACACCACCATTCACACTAATAATTAAGAAAGTTAGTAACAACTAATGAAAGTCACAACAATTGCAATAAACACGATTTTATTTCTTAAATATGTTTTATCGATGTATTATTTCATTGTCCGTAAGATGCTGACATCTTGTGGCCACAGTAGTAACCACTTGATACTAGCTATTTGGATCCGAGCGCATCTGTCGTGCTTTGGCACGACACAAGGCGCTACGCCTGAATTGTTTCTCCGTGCGGCGAGATTATTTTAAGCGATTGAATATTCTAATTAGTTGCGAAAGTGAGCAGAAGAGTGACAGGACTGTTACCACAGTGTTAAGGAAACAAAATATCGTACATTATCGGGCAGCTTGTGAATGTATCCAGTACCGAAACATCGTGCTGCTGCTGCAGACAGATGCGTGCTCATAACACGTGAACCGACAATATCGTCCCCCTCCCATGCTTGACTGTCGACCAGTTTGTTATTATGACTGCGGTACAAGTGCCACGAGGACGGTACACAACTTTTTCGGGCAGCATATAGATTATGCTTCATCGTGGATGTAGCCAGCTTTGTTGCCGACAATAGAAAAGCAAGACACGCCAGCGCTGGCACTTTATGTGTAGGGGAAACGACTGTCGTCCCTTCTGTTTCGGCCTTCAGCTGTTGTGATCACTGTCCACCAGTCTGCGCGGTAGCTTTCCTTCGGCTTCTCTCATCTGATTGGAAAGCCATAAAAGTGATGCGTAGCTAACTGAGAGTACAAACAGCGCTCGATCGCCAGCGTCGGAAATAGGTGTTTGCTAAAGCTCATCAGCCAATCTCATTCGATGTGCTGACTTAACAAACCTCATTACGAAATGGTTTGCTCACAATCATAAGTTATTCCGCACACTAATGCCATGCCGGCAACAGTCTTTTTTTTTTTCAGTTTCGAAAACTCAACGCAAGCAAGCTGCAGTAAAAATCAACAAATTTCCCTTCTTTGTTCTTCTATTTTTTAAACAGGGTAATAGTGAAGATAAATGTTCTCAATTGGATACAATATGATAGAATTATTAAAGGCGAAATTAACAAGTCATTTGCTTACAGGTCAATGAGATCCAATTGTAGATCAACTAGTACATCATCAAGATTACAGTCAAATGGATTCCAGAACAGAAGAATGTCACTTCCTCCAAAAATGCTTCGTCACGTCCAGAATAACTTTTTTACAGAAAACCAATGTTGAAATCTTCGGGGGTTGTAGTACAAAACTCTTTGAAAGAGTGAAAATGAAAAATGTTTTCTCCCTCCAGTCGTGTTTCAACGTAAGAAAGAAACAGGACTTATCGTAGCCGAGCCACCTCATTGCTGTACGGTAAGGCAAGTCACAGAATTCAGAATCAAGTTCTTCAATAAAAAACCTGGAAGTGATTGTGACTGAGTACATGTCCCCGAATTAAGTTCAGACCGAAGACACTGGTCTCAGTACGCAAGGAAGATCTAAGCGTTTCCACGGAGTGCTCGGTGACGTACGGTGCAGTGCAATTTGCAAGTCTTGCGGGTGAGCTCTGATAAATGTAATAATATATTTAAGGCAAAAAGCAACCAGAAGGTCTCTGCACATGTGAAGATCTTGTAGTGTTCTAACCATAATATTTCAATTTAAATTGTTTCACAAAAAGGGTATAAGACATTGATGTAGTCTTTCGCCCCTGGTGTTCAATCTATAAGCCGAGGGAGCAATAATTGAAATAACGGTTCAAGAGTGGAATTAAAGTTCAAGGTGAAAGGATACCAACATTAAGATTCGCTGATGACATTGCTGTCCTCAGTGAAATGGAAGAACAATTACAAGACCTGTTGAACGGAACGAACAGTCCAGTGAGTGCAGAATACGTGTTGAGAGTAAATCGAAGAGAGACGAAAGTAATGAGAAGTAGCAGAAATGAGAACAGATAGGAACTTAACGTCGTAGTCGGTGATCACGAAGCAGATTAGTCCTTTGCTGGCCAGTCTGGTGTGACAGTTGAAGCCTAATTTTTAAATTTCACGTTCAAGGAATTGTTCACGCAGGAGAACCGTACAAACATACCGTCATTTGACCATCGGACAGCCTCCCGTATGGGCGACATAGAAGTACGCATACCTGGCGTAGAGAAGCAACTTAAAGATTTGAAAACAAATAATCACCAGGTCCGGATGGAAGCCAGTTTCATTTTACAAAGAATACTAAGGTACACATTGGTAAAGGAAGCCACCGAAGTTTGTGGATATACAAATATGATGACAGGAGAGAAGGGAACATCTTGGTGGAATGAAAATGTGAGAGCAATAATCAGGGAAAGAAATTTCTTCAGTAAAGAGAAGGATGGGGAGAAAAATAAACCGGAACTTATCATAGATGAGGCAAAGATCAGGAACCTCGGACAAATGAACCGAATCAAGAAACTGGAAGTTAAAAGAACGGTTGCGAAAGAAAAGACCAAGGCATAGAAGATATTCACTCAGAAAGTGGAGGAATACAGTAGAAGGCAATAAGAAACTGTTGTACTGGGTAATCAGAGATAAAAAGAAACCAATGAATACCACAAAAGCACCTGAAAATGAAAATGGAAATCTGGTTAGGACAGAAAGTGACATGAGAGAAGTCCTGAAAAATCATTTTGACCACCTATTAAATAGATCGGTTGAAGAACCAAATACAGAACTGGAAATCTACACTTACAATGAGGAAACTCCCATCACCTGGACAGAAACAGAGGCCGCCTTAAAATCTGTGCATAAAGGAAAATCGTCAGGTGCAGATGAAGTGAACGCAGTCATGGTAAAGGCAGCGGGTATCCAAAACATACAATGGCTGCACCGAGTACGGAATGCCATGTGGGCAGATAACAAAATACCTGCGGATTGGAGCTAGGGTGTAATAATTCTCCTGTTTAAGAGAGGTAGCGGGCGAAAATCCACCAAGTATAGAGGAATAACCCTATTGTCTTATGGGCTAAAAATACTTTAAAAGATCATAGAAAAGAGACTGAGAACTATCACAGAACTGCAGACGGAGGAGGAACGGTATGGCTTCAGAAGTAACAGATCAACAACAGATCTAGTTTTTAGCACCAGGATGTTGATGGAAAAATATTGGGAGAAAGGCAAGAACCTGGTCATGGCATTTCTGGATATAGAAAAAGCCTTGATAGTGTTATCAGAAATAAGATTTGGGGATGCCTGAGGAAAAAGAATGTGCCTGAAGGACTAATAAGAAACATTCATATGTTGTACAACGACTGTATTAGCTGTGTACAAATTGGGGAAGGACGATCATCATGGTTTGAGACCAAGAGTGGAGTTCAGCACGGAAGTGCACTGTCCCCAGTACTATTCATTACTGGTGTGGATACTATAATGAAGAACGTCAAGGAGAAGTCAGGTGAACTGAATTCATTTGCTTTTGCTGATGACATCATAATATGGTATGAAACTGAAGAGGAAGTACAGATCAGACACGATGAATGTAAATCTCAGTTCCAGAAATATAACCTCAACATCAGCAAGACCAAAACAGTGGTGATGTCAGTCAACAGAGATGGACAATCAGCAAGTGTAAAACTAGGAGACCACCAAACAGAGTGTGTGGACCGCTTTACTTACCTTGGAAATGTAATCTCCAGTGATATTTTGGTCAGAAATGAAATCATCAACAGAGTACAAAAAGGATCTGAATTCTACCAACAATTAAGATCGCTTTTACGGAATGACTTGATTCCAAAACAGGCCAAACTGATTATGTTTAATAGCTATTTCATACCAATATTGACCTATGGTATTGAAACATGCACCCTCACAAAAAGAGAATCATCAAGGCTGCAAGCACCAGCGATGAAATTTCTTAGATTCACCATCCAGAAGACCAAGATGGACAAGTTAAGGAATGAGGAGACGAGGAAAGAAGCCGGAGTAAAGACATCCCTATTAGATCGAATTGACGCATCAATGGTATGGGCATCTGATGAGAATGGAGCCGACTAGGACAGCCAAAATAAATTTGGAAAGACAAGTGGATGGGAAAAGACCTCAAGGAAGACCTCGAACCCGATGGATGGAGTTAATTAAGGCTGACCAGAGGATGTACAGTGGATGATGTTCTCTGTGAAAAGGTGTATCTGGACAGGACGAAGTGGAAGAGGCTCATTACCAGTACCTGGGAAACTGTAACTGTTAAATCATGATGATGATGATGACTCTACAGCATTGGCTCCTTACCTAGCTTGCATTTATCGTGAATCTCTCGCCCAGCACAAAGTCCCAAGCGACTGAAAAAAAGCGCATGTGACTCCAGTATATAAGAAAGGCAAAAGAACGGACACGCAAAATGACAGACCAGTATACCTAACTTCTGCTTGCTGCAGAATCCTTGAAAACATTCTCAGATATAATGAAGTCTTGAGGCTAAGAAGCTTATGTCCACGAATCAGCACGTTTTTAGAAAGCATCGCTCATCTGAAACTCAGCTTGCCCTTTTCTCACATGATATACTGCGAACTGTGGATGAAGGGCAACAGGCAGATTCCATATTTCTAGATCTCCGAAAAGCATTTGACACGGTGCCCCATTGCAGGCTGTTGACGAAGGTACGAGCATATGCAATAAGTTCACAGATATGTGTGTGGCTCGAAGACTCCTTAAATAATAGAGCCCAGCATGTTGTCCCCTACGGCGAGTGCTCATCAGAGAGAAGGGTATCGTCAACAGTGCCCCAGAAAAGTACGATAGGACCGCTGTTGTTCTCTGTATACATAAACGATTTGGCGGACGGGGCGGACAACAGTTTGTGTACGGTAAGATGTTGAAGTTGAGTTGGTGTGATGAATAGCAGCTAGCCCTAAATGTGGAAAAATGGAAGTTAATCCATATGAGTGGAAGAAGGAACCTGTAATGTTCGGGTATAGTATGACTAACGTTCAGCTTGACACAGTCAAGTCGTTTAAATATCTGGGCGTAACGTTACAGTGCGACATGAGGTTGTAACACCATAGCTCTAATGCTCTACTAATTTATTTTGCCTTTTGTTTTATTTAATATTATATCGTTGAGTTTCTGTAAATGTTGTTGCATTGAATCGATACCATGAGAGTGTTTATTTTTTTCCTTTGTAAAAACTTTGATGTCTTGGTAAAATACAATGTAATGTATTGTCTTTATTAGTTAATTACTTTGGCTCACTTGGAGGAAAACAAAAATTATTACATATAACTAAAAATTTGTTTTGATAATTTTCCTTAGAATTTTCAATATGTGCAAACGATATGTTTTGTTCAAAATGTCTTGTTGCTGCTTTGTATACACTGATCCTCACTTAGGGTTCTTAGTTCTTTATATGTATAAAAAATGTTGTGGTTCCCCTCGGGAACGGAATCATGCAGCGCGCGCAAAATGTGGTCGGCATGAAGGAAGAGGTGGACAAGGAGTCAGTCGGACACGAGCTACTGAACCGCCAACAGCTCACGTAACAACAGTGGATTGTGCTGGTGCCGAGAGAGGCTTTTTGTGTCGTTTTCCAATGTGCCAAAGCCCATGATGGATGGATTAATAAGTTAGCTCTGTTTTGGAAGCGGTATCTGTCATTGCCACCAAGAAATGACAGAGCTTTACCAGTATAAACTGCTGATCCACCTGCCAGGACGTACTCGCCACCACATTGCGCAATCACTGCAACGGAAATAAGGAGTCGTAGAAATGTAAAGTGAAGGATCAGTTTATGTGGATGTTTTATTTGTTTCCAATAATAAGGTAAACCAAAAACTATACTTTGAAATCTTACCTTGAATTATCCCCAGTCACATAACCATTTAGATCCTTTCCATGCTAAATATGCTTACCGAGTTTCCATGTTGTGAAAATATTAAAGACCAATTGTTAACTAAATAATACCACTTAAATACAGTAAGAAGAAAGTATTTAAATTCAAAGATAATGTGGCAAAGTGTGTGAGAGAGTAAATGATGTTTTCTGAAGGTATTTTTGCAACTGAAACTGCTTATTTCAATATTTGTGGGCTTTCAAAAATCATGAAGTGAATAACTGATTTTAAAGTAATGAAAGATATTAAAACAATGCTGTCACTTTCAAAAGTAAGTGTTTTCAAAACTGTGGCTCATAGTGTTTTGCATAGTAAAGAATCATAGTGCAGCCTGTTGAAAAATGTAAAAAGGTAAGTCATTGTCTTATAATTATGTCAGTTTGTCCCCCAGTGCAGTAAAAGTTAAAAACTATCACTGTTGAAAGTTATATATTCATATTTGCTAAATTCGTGGGCCCTATATGTGTTAAAAAATATATTACCAGTTTAACAGGATCCATATTCTGTCTTTTGTGCTCGCTAATAGAAAATTATTAACAGAAACAACTTTACCTATAAAAATAGTAACTTCTTTTCTTCAGCGAACTTTGAGAAATTGTTTGCTAGTGAACTCTGTTTAATTTTGATGTCAGGTAGAAAAATATTTGATAAAGAGGGACTAAATTCATGCCCGATTTTATAATTGTACGACAAACTTTAAAAGTAATGTTATTGAAACTACTCGGTTTGACTAAGCCCTGAATGCAAAAGTGTGTGTCATTATATGTTGTGCTTATGCAAATAGGTTTGTTCTGCTATAGCTGTCAGCACTCTCTTTAAAGTTAACATATGCTTGTGACTGGGTTCATTGCACTCTCGTGTGGGAAAGTATGGGCTGTGTCTATCCATTGAAGTTAATTAAACCTTTTTTTTTTTTTTTTTAACAGGAATGTTTCTCATTCTTATGCCTAATTAGGCTAGCGACCATTTTCCTTTATCATTTGAACTGTTTAAATAGGTAAAATATTATCTGTTACTTGTTGTGAAATTACGTAATTCTGACTTTCACGTCCGACAGGCAACCTCCTTTAGACACATCACGGTCAAACTACAAAATTACTTTCAGAGGGTAACACTGCAGTGCTTCTAAATGCCATAATTGGTTTAACAACATAGTTTTATTATACGTACTGTCTCCAGCCTTTGAAGTTATGGCATAACAGTAGCAGGGGTAGTGTTATAAGGTGGAGCGAGTATGTGAAAGCTGTCGTAGGGTACACAAATGGTCGACTTCGGTTTATTGGGAGAATTTTAAGAAAGAGTGGTTCACCTGTAAAAGTGCGGCCTATTCTAGACTACTGATCGAGTGTTTGGGATCCGTACCAGGTCGGATTGAAGGAAGACGTAGAAGCAAATCAGAGGACGGCTGCTAGATTTGTTACCGGTAGGTTCGAACAAAACGATGGGAATCCCTGGAGGGCAGGCGGAAAACACTATTGAGAAAATTTAGAGAACCGGCATTTGAAGCTGGCTGCTGAACGATTCTGCTGCCGCCAACGTACATCGCGCGTAAGAACCACGAAGATAAGATATGAAAAATTAGGGCTCATATGGAGGCGTGCAGATAGTCGTTTTTCTCTCGCTCTATTTGCGAGTGGAACAGGAAAAGAAATGACAAGTAGTGGTACAGGGTACCCTCCGCCACGCACCTTACGGTGGCTTCCGGAGTATTTATGTAGCTGTAGATATAGATCAGATCAAGGAATTCTGCTACCTAGGCAGTAAAATAACCCATAACGGACGCAGTAAGGAGGACATAAAAAAAATACATTAGCACTGGTAAAAATGCCATTCCTGGCCAAGAGAAGTTTACTAGTATCAAATATATTCCTTAATCTGAGGAAGAAATTTCTGAGAATGTAAGTTTGGAACACATTATTGTATTGTAGTGAAACATGGACTGTGGGAAAACCGGAACATAAGAGAATCGAAACATTTTAAATCTGGTACTACAAAAGAATGTTGAAATTTAGGTGGACTGATAAGGTAAGGATTGAGGAGACTCTCTGCAGAATCGGCGAGGTAAGGAATAGACGGAATACACTGAGAAGAACAAGGAACACGACGATAGAACGTCTGTTATTACGAAATGACTAACTGCTATGGTGCTAGAGGGAGCTGTAGAGGGTAAAAACAGTAGAGGAAAACAGAGATTGGGATACATCCAGCAAGTAATTGATATGAAAAGGTAGGAACAGAAGAGGAGCTCGAGACGGGGAGCATCAAACCAGTCTGAAGACTGATGACTAAAAAGAAAAAAAAAGGAAAAATATGTACTTCTAGTGGTCCACACGGTTTTTCAAGCAGATTGAAGTACCATCGGCGGGCGGAATGAACTGTTGTCACAGGGTGGATGCAGCCCGCGGGCCGAGTTTGGCGACCCTTAAGTAAGGGGAAAAGAGGAGATGGAATCTTATACTGGCACATAGCTTACAACTCTCGAATAGCCCTGTCAAATAGATGAGCTTAACGTCCCCAGTTTTCGGGAAGATCAGGAGCACCAGTAGCACTTTCCATCATTACATAAGACACTGCAGAAAGGTTTGTAATTTAATGTACGATATTGTTGAAAAGTCTACTTTCCCCCAAATACTTATTGGCGTCCATAGCGCGTGGCTGCTCTACGGTGGACAGTCCCGTCCCAAGACGCAGCGATCTGGAGCATTTGTGCTGACTAGCCCGATCGTTTGTTATGCGTGGCGAAGAACAATAATTTTTTTACACCTGAAGATGGGATTTTAACATTCCGAAACCAGTCGTTGACTCAATAAATCATTATTGGAAGTGAAGCGGATGTTATTCGATTAAAAAAGTTTGGCCGGCTGAAGTGGCCGCGCGGTTCTGGCGCTGCAGTCTGGAACCGCGAGACCGCTACGGTCGCAGGTTCGAATCCTGCCTCGGGCATGGATGTGTGTGATGTCCTTAGGTTAGTTAGGTTTAACTAGTTCTAAGTTCTAGGGGACTAATGACCTCAGCAGTTGAGTCCCATAGTGCTCAGAGCCATTTGAACCATTTTTTGATTAAAAACGTTTTTCACCCGTGGATGTCCTACAAACCAAATTTTGTAAGCAGTTCTTGTTTAGGATACTTCTGTTTCTTCTGTCATCAGTAAGGATGCTAACTAGAGTCCATTTTATTTTTAACTCTGAATGATAACCACGTGAGTAGGAATCTGTAATTAAAGTAGTCTCAACTCGAAAGTTGAACTGAAGCGTTTACTGGACATGGTCCTATGAGAGGTGGTGGTATGCCCTTCCCTTCCATGGACCTTTATGTAGCCAGAGTCGGCCTGCTTAGCTGAGTAGGTAACCTGTTTGCTTACCATGCAACGGACTCAGGTTCGATTCCCGGCTGGTTTGGAGATTTTCTCTGCTCGTGGACTGGGTGTCGCGTTCTACTCGTCATCTCATCGTCATCGACGCAGAAGGCGCCCAATGCGACGTTACCTGAAATAAGACTTACAACCCGGCGGACGAACTTTCTCGAATGGGACCTCCTGGCCATCAGTGCCACACGCCCATTCGGTTTTTTTATTCCCTAACTTGAATCAATCGTAAAGAGAAAACAGTAATTAGATGAATTGCAAACCTACACTGAGATGACAAAAGTTACAGAACAGCGGTATGCACATATACAGATGGCGGTAGCGTCGCATACACAAGATATAAAAGGGCAGTGCATTAACGGAGCTTCACCTGTACCCAGGTGACTCATGTTAACAGGTTTCCGACGTGATCATGCCCACATGACGGGAATTAACTTACTCTGACTGTGGAATGGTAGTAGGAGCTAGTGAATGGAACATTCCATTTCCGAATTCGCCAGGGAATTCACTATGTCGATATCTGCCGTGTCAAGAGTGTGCTGAGAATACCAAATTTCAGGCCTTACCTCACACCACGTGCCGTGTAGTGGCCGATGGCCTTCACTTAACGACCGAGAGCAGCGGCGTTTGCGTAGAATTGTCAGTGCTAACAGACAAGCAAGAGTGCAGAAACCAATGTGAGATATAGGACAAACGAATGTGATAGAATAGC
The DNA here is from genome assembly GCF_023864345.2 of Schistocerca serialis cubense. Lineage (NCBI taxonomy): Eukaryota > Metazoa > Arthropoda > Insecta > Orthoptera > Acrididae > Schistocerca > Schistocerca serialis. The sequence goes on along the minus strand of NC_064645.1, from coordinate 577,339,246 downwards.
ACTGCGAAATTTTGTGTTATGGGCTGTGGTAGCAGACGACCGACGCGAGTGCCTTCGCTAACTGTGCGGCACCGCCTGCGGCGCGTCTCCTGGGCTCGCGGCAAGATCGGTTGGATCCAAGACGACTGAGAAACCGAGGTCTGGCCAGATGAGTCCCAATTTGAGTTGTTAAGTGATAATGGTAGGGTTAGAGTGTGGCGCAAATCCCACGCATCCATGGAGCCAAGGTGTCAACAAGGCACTGTGCAAGCTGGTGATGGCTGTATTATGGTGTGGGCTGCGTTTACATGGAATGTACTGGGTCCTGTGGTCCAGCTGAACCGATTATTAACTGGAACTGGTTATGTTCGGCTACTTGGAGACCATTTGCAGCCGTTCATAGACTTCATGTTTCCAAACAACGATGGAATTTTTGTATATGACAATGCGCCATGTCACCGGGAAATATAGCCATTCACGATTTGTTTGAAGACATTCCGGAAATTTGAGGGAATTATTTGGTCACCCAGCTCACCCAACAAGAATCTCATCAAACACTTAAGGGACATAATCAAGAAGTCATTTCGTGCATAAATCCTGCATCGCAACACTTCTCAATTAAGGACGGCTATAGAGGCAGCATGATTCAGTATTTCTGCAGGGACCTTCCGACGATTTATTGCGTCCATGTCACATCGAGTTGCTACACTACACTGGGCAAAAGGAGGTCCGACACAATGTTAAGATATATCACCTATCTTTTGTCATCTGAGTGTATTTTGGTCCTACCTCCTGTCATATAACTCGAAAAAATTAAATTACTTGTTTGCTACTACACATTTGCGTTTCTGGTAGATATTAAAGTCCCGCACAATAGCGCCGGAGCCAAAATAAAAAGGCAGATACCATTAATTATGAAGTGGTGTATCGTGCGGTAATTCGTTTTCGACAGCAGCAGAAATGTTGCAGCTATGTCATACCAATCCAGATCACTTCCTTAGCCGTTTGCAGCCGAAAACGAATTACCACTGGATAATCCACTTTATAATTAATGATATCCGCCATTTTGTTACGGCTCCCCTAGCTACATCCAACGGTAATGTGGTGCGGGGATTTCAGTGTTTACCATTACCTGCCAATACACAAAAAAAACAATTACGTAATACTATTTTGGGCCGGGCGCGCAGCATAGAATACGTCATAACGTTTTGGCATTAAAAAATACGAAGTACAAGAGATACGTTTTAATACAATAATCTGAAAGAGCGACTGACATACTACTTTTCCGCATAATCACCAAAAATATTGAGGCACTTATCACAGAGGTGGACAAGCTTTGAAAGACCTTCGTCGTAAAATTCTGCCGCCTGACACTTCAGCCAGTGAGTCACGCCCGCCTAGCTTTTGAGTAACAATTTCACACAACAAGGTCCGAGAAATTTGCGGAAAAGAAAGCGAAAGCTCCATTATTGTGAAGCGACGTTTTTCACGAATCGTTTCATCAACTTTAGCGACAAGATCGTCAGTCACAATGATAGGGCGTCCACTCTTCTATTCATCATTAACGTTGGTTCGGCCATTTTTAAACCGAATGCACCATTTCTGGACAGAACATTGACTCATTACGTTGTTTCCGTACACTTCGCACAGTTCACGGTAAATTTCTACAGGTTTTAGGATTTTTGCCAACAAAAACCGTATCACAGAATGCACCTCACAACTGGCGGGATTTTCGATTGCAGAGCGTATTTCAAATTCGATAATATCGAAAAAACCAGACGTGGAGAGACGTTCCCACCGCCACGGATGGATGCCGACTGAGCTGTCGAGCACGCAGTGCCAAAATATACGCGATCGGCGCGCCTAGCGGCGTCAGACGGAAACATTCCCTACTTCCTAAATAGCCCTCGTATAATGAAATACTCCATTTTCATATTTTCTTTAACTGTGTGTTTTATCCATTCTCGATTTCCGAAACGTCAGTAAAATTTTCTATATAATTTTTGTATTTAAGATCGATTTGTTCATTGGGAATATCGTTTGGATGATTTTATGTGTGCGTATATATTCCAAATTCTTCCAGATTTCTCATAGGATGTCTTATTGTTATTTTGTGTTGAATGTGTGATGCATTTTCAATATGCTCTGCTTTGTGTACATATGGGTCTGAGCACTATGGGACTTAATTGCTGAGGTCATCAGTCCCCTAGAACTTACAACTACTTAAACCTAGCTAACCTAAGGACATCACACACATCCACGCCCGAGGCAGGATTCGAACCTGCGACCGTAGCGCTCGCGCGGTTCCAGACTGTAGCGCCTAGAACCGCACGGCAACCCCGGCCGGCTCTGCTTTGTGATTTTGGTTTTTTACGTGTAGATAAAAGCTTGATTGATTGCTGCCGCAAATTCTTGTGTATACTTTAACTTTAACTCCTCCAGTTTGACAGATACAGAATTACACTAATTTCTGTATCAGTCAAACGGGACGAAACTTCAGCATGAGAATCATAGAACACATGAGAAATTGCGACAGCAATGAATCTTTCCTACCAGCATGCTCAGAGACCAGAGAGACTGTCTCCAAGCAGTCAACCGATCAATTTACATGGGGGAATAATCGTCCAGCGCAAACACCCGCCATATTGAATCTTTACGCACAACACACACGTCCGCTTCCGTCGCCGTTCACCCAGCATACTGGTCACTTCGCTATCACTGATCCAGGTGGCGGCGGAGGGCCGCTGCTGGGAGATGTCCCTGTGGCCGCAGGCAAGAACCGACAGGTCGGAGCATTCTTTGTATCTGCTAGCCGTGTGAGGCTAAGCTAATCCATGATTTCCAGTGGACCGAAACCTCGTGCTCCCCAGCAGCGGCTTGGACCTACACAGTAAAAATGGTTCAAATGACTCTGAGCACTATGGGACTTAACATCTGAGGTCATCAGTCCCCGGGAAGTTAGAACTACTTAAACCTAACTAACCTAAGGACATCACACACATCCATGCCCAAGGCAGGATTCGAATCTGCGACCGTAGCAGTCGCGCGGTTCTGGACTGAAGCGCCTAGAACCGCTCAGTCACAGCGTCCGGCCCTACACAGTAGTTCTAACCAATTCCACCCTGTCAAAGATCACCCAGCTTAAAAAATCCACTTTACTCAATCGAGACAAGGATGTTGTTGACCATACACCTCGAATTTCTCACAGGAAATGTAGATTACTCACTTTCACTCGAGTTATTATCGAAGGCAGAAAAATCTGGTAGATACACGCGTTTTCAGATAGTTAAAGTACGGTTATTTGCTGTGAAAATTATGCAACAGTATGGCTTGGGCCATATTTCTCTCACCAGGTAAAAAAAATCTCTTTAATCAGCTTAATATCTGTTATATCTTGCACCACACGACTGATGGAGTGCTAAGAACATGCTCTACCTCTGTCATAGGATGCTTCATCACTGTCGAACTATTTTAAAGAAACCAAATGCTTCGTCACAATGCAGTCTTTTAGGGTAGCAGCACAGTTAAGTTATAAATATCATATTTATACTATACACACATTATAAATGCGGTAATGTAGCTGAATTTATTACGATGGTCATCTCTCCCTGTGTAGGTGGGAGATTGGAATTTCGTTAAAAATCTCGTCACAAGGCAAAGATTACCACTCCAACTCCTGAATCCTATCAGTGGTACTCTAGCCCTCGCTTTCACCTGCCGCGCGGCACGTGATTGATATCAAATGATAGGCTAATTACTTAACTGATTATTAGAGTCACTTTCCAAAGTGAGTAATTTTTTTCCAGCTGTCGTCGGACTGTCCTCCCCAGGCAGCTCAAATGGGAAGACGACGCTCTTTCCGGGGAACACTACTGAAAACCGCCATTTGAAGCTGACCACAGAAGGATTCTACCACCGCCAACATACATTTCTCACAAGGACCTCGAAGATAAGATACGAGAAATTAGCAGTCATAAGGAGGCATGTAAGCATTCTTTCCTTCGCTCTGTTTGCTAATGGAATAGGAAAGGGAATTACTGGTAGTGGTACAGGGTACTCCCCACATCACACCATAAGGTGGCTTATGCATATAGATGTAAATGTAATCTGCCTATTAAGATGTCACTCCATCAATTTGTAGGCACACAAACCACATGGAACGATGTTGTCGCTTATTTATCGAGAAATCAAAAGAAGGGGCTTCGGCTGTTGATTGTCTCTCGGTAAAAATCTTCGTATAAGCTCCTAATTTTCTCACTGCAGTCACTTCGCGAGACTTATGTGAGAGGTTGTAATTTGTTTGCCCACAATTCTTAGATGAAGCGATATAGAGCTCACCTCTCAACTCCCCAATGGTCATAGTATTGCATACCTGTCATACCCTCACGAATGTTCCAATCTTCAATACATAGGATTTGAATCCACTTGATTTCCACGACTGAGAGATGTCTCCCGCCAAGTCACAGAGCGGTGTTAATTCTCTTGAAATCATATCACGTTTCAACAGCACTGTTCCATTAGTTAATGGATGTCTAGTCCTCCATCTGTCAATAACTAGCTAGAGAATATCACAATAAGAAAAATAGTCCATTAATGTACAGGAGGACATACACAAGCATGCAAAATACATGCAGACTGCACAAAGAAATTCGGAAGCCTAACACCTACAATTCATTGAAACTGGATGATTCTCTATAGATATCCCCCTGCACATATCTCTCTTTCTGTCTTGGCGTTATTTTTGTAATATTCAAAGAGTAAAACTACGAATTATAAAAGATTTGCTAACATTACCCGGTAGAGAACTCGATATTACCACGTCCCCCTCTTCCGATATATCGAAAACAAATACCATATGACTGTTGACATCGAAAATATGCAGTGATCCTTTTAAATATACATGTATTGGTCCATTGGAGCAGGTAACCAGTGATTGAAGTCGCTTGCACGGACCTGGGTAAAGTTTTGGCGCCCGTAATGCAGGAGGACTGTATCCCAAAGACTATCAATCACAAGAGGGGTTCTTGTGTTGTTCGTTGATAAGCAGTCTGATACATTGCTTTTCTGCTGTGACACATCGAAGCAGTGTATGACAACAGCATCGTACATCGCCATACATTCCGTGTTTCCACCATGACTTTCAAGTCTATGTCACGTGCTAAGCCTGCATCAACATGATTCGATCCCTCAGCTCCAACAGAAATCAGGACATCACATAGTGTTAGTTAAGGTGTTCCCACAACACACAGGATGATTGAAGTAAAAGACAGAGGCAATGTTTCTTATTGACAAAAATGTGGAAAACATTTCAGTATATGGAAACTGGAAGAGTTTGCAGCATCGTGGAGAACTTCCAAACAGCTCTCCAAAGACGATGGCATCTAGATTTAAACTTATGTTCCACAACAACGGGGTAGCAGATGTCTCGGTATTCTATTTTCAAAGAGACCAAAAGCATTGAGACCTGATATTGACGATGCATATCGCACCTAGGTATGTGATCACTGTTTCGGTGTCCTAGGTGGTGTTCATCATGACCGCCTATCCTTTTTACGCTGTGTCTTTCACTTTTATGGTTTATAATGCATAACTGCACTTGAAACAAGGGGATATTCTGTAGGACTTAAACCCATGGAGCACAGATAGCACGGACCATCGGTTGTCAGTCACAGTGTTGGAGGAATGGAATGATTTTCATACACCAAGGTGGGCGTGTAAGTACCCTCATTCATCCACAATTTGTCGTATTTGCCTCAGTTTTACGTATTTTCGATCAATTTCCGTAATTTTAACAGGTTTCCAGTAATTTAAACCTATTTCATCCAGTTACACGTGTTCATACGTACATATATACATACATACATATACATTGAAGAGGCGCTGAAAAAAGTAAGGGAAAATTCACAGACAGGTGTAGTAATTCATGGCCAACGAATAGATATGATAAGATATGCCGATGATATAGCTGTCCTGGCTGAAAGTGAAGAAGATCTTGTAGTCCTACTGAATAGAATGGATAAAGTTATGGGTGAAGAATATAATATGAGAATTAATAAAGCAAAAAAAAAGTAATGGCATGCGACAAAGAAGATCAAGTGAAAGTCCAAGTTCATGTAGGAAATGAACTGCTTGAACAAGTTGATAAATTACTTACATAAATTATTATTATTACTTATTATTATTACTTATATTAATATAAATTACTTATCTGGGCAGTAATATTACCAGGGATGGGAGGAGCAAGGCAGAAGTGAGAAGTAGAATAGCTCAAGCAAAGGCTGCTTTTAACAAGAAGAAAAACATATTAACATCTAAGAGCATCAGCCTTGAAATCAGGAAAAGATTTTTGAAATCATATGTGTGGAGTGTGGCATGCTATGGGTGTGAAACATGGACTCTCGGGACAGAGGAAGACCAGAAGCTAAATTCTTTTGAAATGTGGTGCTATAGACGCATGCTCAAAATAAAATGGATCGACAAGGTCACAAACGAAGTGGTTCTGGAAAGAGCAGGTGAGAAGAGAAGCTTCTGGAGTTTCATTGTTAAAAGAAGAGTGCAATTTACAGGCCATCTATTAAGACATAAAGGACTCCTGAACACAATCATAGAGGTATATGTCGAGGGAAAAAGACGAAGAGGAAGACCACGACTGAGGTACATGGATCAAATCGTGAAAGATGTGGGATGTAACACCTATAAAGACATTAAGATAAAAACTGAAAGACGCACAGAATGGAGACAAGCTGCCATTGTAGCTGTTGCAAACCAATCCTTGGATTGACCACTACAGAAGAAGAAGAAACACGTGTTCCAAACCATCACTCTCAACGACTTGTCACGTCAACAAAACATCTCATCGCATATATCTCGTGATGCTATCAGCCAATGACATTACAGCATGATTCACAATTTCGGTATCATTGCTAAACCACCCCCACCATACTTTGCGAGTGCTGTATACTTGTGGACGCATCGCAAATCCTGTTGCACTGCACACACCCCATGACGCAGATCCTGATTCTTAGTGTAGGAAATAGCCATCAGGCAGAGAGGAGATGCAAAAACTACATTCCTTAGCTGAAACACTTTATAAATATGGTAAGATTTATTTATGATTTGCCATCTGCACCTGCGTGGATGGGAGTCACAAAGCATTGTCACATTCGTGGGATAAAGTTGGAAATACAAAGATCTAGCACTTTGTCCTCTATTTTGAAATGAGCTATCCCTTCATTGAACCTATCAGCTAACGACCCTGAACGAAACTCTAGGTGGCATCTCTCTAGGCATCTTATAATTTTTTCTCTGTCTCTAACCAACCCTCCCTGCAACATTTAATTTGGAACTGGCCAGAAGTAAAAGGGTACTAGACCCAATACATTTGACGTCTTATGAAGGAACAGAATGAGCTGAGTGCCATGTAATCAGTACACTTCGATATTTTGCTTTCACAAAGAGTATACCACATGTTCCAAATCTGTACTAACTGACACTAGTGATAGAGACCGGTATTCTCATTCCACTACTGTAACTGCCATTCCATGGAGACTGTTCTGTATCAGTCTTACTCAGATCACCCATCCAATTACACGCTCTCTGTCTAGATGCTTGCATGCTGAGGAATTTGGCACTCCTTATTGATGTGTAGTTAATACGAGGCTGATACATTTAAGAGAATTGTGGTGGCATAACAGACGATAAAGAAAAGGAAGGAACATATGCTTTACGCATAATGGAGCTTCAGATGAAAGGAGCTTGAAACATTTTACATAAATCACTTGTGCTATCAATTCTGTAGAATTGTTGTAGTGTTTGGATTCCATACCAAGAACGTACTGGGAAGAGAGAAACGATTGTAGAACATAAACACACGCTCCTAAGGCTACATGGTTCTGCACTTATACGTGCTATAATGTTAAAAACAGCGCGGTTTCTGGTATATTAGTCATGCAGAATGAAACGCTATTAATACTCCAAAGCAGGAAATATATTTCCAGCACATGACATACGTTCATCCTTCAAGTTTTCTATCCAACTCACTATGTTGAGAGACTTTAAGTGACAAAGCTACTAACTTCTACACCAGAGGGGTATAACATAGATTCTTATAGATCTATGCACTATATAGCTTTCCAGAGGCTGTGCTCACATCAATCCTATAAAATGAGGAAACACACAAATTCATAGCAGCAGTGTTTGAGATGTTTCACGTAGGGGCCCCCAGACCATATTCCGAAATTACTGGCGAATCCGCCTTCAGACACTATCCCAGACATACACTCCTGGAAATTGAAATAAGAACACCGTGAATTCATCGGCCCAGGAAGGGGAAACTTTATTGACACATTCCTGGGGTCAGATACATCACATGATCACGCTGACAGAACCACAGGCACATAGACACAGGCAACAGAGCATGCACAATGTCGGCACTAGTACAGTGTATATCCACCTTTCACAGCAATGCAGGCTGCTATTCTCCCATGGAGACGATCGTAGAGATGCTGGATGTAGTCCTGTGGAACGGCTTGCCATGCCATTTCCACCTGGCGCCTCAGTTGGACCAGCGTTCGTGTTGGACGTGCAGACCGCGTGAGACGACGCTTCATCCAGTCCCAAACATGCTCAATGGGGGACAGATCCGGAGATCTTGCTGGCCAGGGTAGTTGACTTACACCTTCTAGAGCACGTTGGGTGGCACGGGATACATGCGGACGTGCATTGTCCTGTTGGAACAGCAAGTTCCCTTGCCGGTCTAGGAATGGTAGAACGATGGGTTCGATGACGGTTTGGATGTACCGTGCACTATTCAGTGTCCCCTCGACGATCACCAGTGGTGAACGCCAGTGTAGGAGATCGCTCCCCACACCATGATGCCGGGTGTTGGCCCTGTGTGCCTCGGTCGTATGCAGTCCTGATTGTGGCGCTCACCTGCACGGCGCCAAACACGCATACGACCATCATTGGCACCAAGGCAGAAGCGACTCTCATCGCCGAAGACGACACGTCTCCATTCGTCCCTCCATTCACGCCTGTCGCGACACCACTGGAGGCGGGCTGCACGATGTTGGGGCGTGAGCGGAAGACGGCCTAACGGTGTGCGGGACCGTAGCCCAGCTTCATGGAGACGGGTGCGAATGGTCCTCGCCGATACCCCAGGAGCAACAGTGTCCCTAATTTGCTGGGAAGTGGCGGTGCGGTCCCCTACGGCACTGCGTAGGATCCTACGGTCTTGGCTTGCATCCGTGCGTCGCTGTGGTCCGGTCCCAGGTCGACGGGCACGTGCACCTTCCGCCGACCACTGGCGACAACATCGATGTACTGTGGAGACCTCACGCCCCACGTGTTGAGCAATTCGGCGGTACGTCCACCTGGCCTCCCGCATGCCCACTATACGCCCTCGCTCAAAGTCCGTCAACTGCACATACGGTTCACGTCCACGCTGTCGCGGCATGCTACCAGTGTTAAAGACTGCGATGGAGCTCCGTATGCCACGGCAAACTGGCTGACACTGACGGCGGCGGTGCACAAATGCTGCGCAGCTAGCGCCATTCGACGCCCAACACCGCGGTTCCTGGTGTGTCCGCTGTGCCGTGCGTGTGATCATTGCTTGTACAGCCCTCTCGCAGTGTCCGGAGCAAGTATGGTGGGTCTGACACACCGGTGTCAATGTGTTCTTTTTTCCATTTCCAGGAGTGTATATATTGAGCAGATTCATCTTTGAATCCTGTAGTTGTAACGCGTGGTGGATCCATCTCCGAATCATATGCCAGCCATAAAGTGTAGTGGATCGACTTCTAACACTCTCCCGGATGTCAAACATCGTGGATCCATCTCCAGACCCTATCCCCAGCCATCATGCATGGTGAATACACCTTTGGACCCTATCTCGACCACAATGCGAGGTGTATCCACACTCGACCCCTATCCTTGATGTAACATGTGGTGAATACATCTACGAGCTCTATCCTGATTCTATTCCAAACCTACCCTGCGCCATGGGGGACCCCACGTGAATCTGATACAGGCACACACACAAACAGAAAAATAGCGCCGCTGTACTAGGTGGTTGACAAGCATACTACATTTACAAGCAGTTTTAGAATACATGGCGAAAAGTGCTGTTACATAAAGTCGATACAATTACGAAAATTTGTTGGAAAATACTAATAAATTGACGAAAAATATGCCAAAATGTGTAGAAATTGAGGAAGAATGAGGGAATACTTATATGTCTGCTTGCTTCTGGCAAATTCCTTTATATGGGAACGAATATTTGACGTCAAGGGTTATATGAGAAAAAGTTTACATGGAAGAACAGTGAACCAGGGAAACAGTCATTTTTCGTGGACAGCGATAAGACAACTGGACTACACTGTTTCACATTGATGACCACCAAGTGCAGATTAGTAAAATTTATATATGTCAGATCACAAGCCCAGGTGTGACACCATAGTTATCAGCAACCACAACTTAGATTTTTATAAAGTGTCCTTAGCTAAAGAGCATTGTATTACCAGCTTGGTGGTGGTGGGGGGCAGTAATATACTGCTACAGAATGGGTCATATGTTTGATCCTGAGGAAGACTGTTTACATGTTTTAAACGCTAACAAACAATATTTACAATGTGCTTCACTGTACTCTCTATCAATCACAACCATGCAGTGTCACCGCTGCTATGTGTTTGTCTATTTCCTCATAAGATTTCGTAGTTTCAAGCATTTTCCATTGATGATAATCTTTTATAGGACTGATGCGAGCATAGCATAATTTACAAACAATAATTGGATGTAAACAGTAGGGGCTATATACCTCCGGAAACCTACACAGTGAATGGACCACAAACAATCTATGTTTTGTTTCCTTCAGTGTAGAAGATAGTAGTTTTATCATCTTAAAGTTTGAAACTTTCTGGCTGATTAAAACTGTGTGCCCGACCGAGACTCGAACTCTGGATCTTAAAGTTTCTCATCATAGTGGGTGGGATAGAAAACTTGCAGGGTGAATGTATGTCATCTGTTGGAAATATATTTTGTGCTTTGGAGTATTAACAGCGTTGCATTCCACGTGACTAATCTATCAGAAACCACAGTGCTTTAACATTATAGTATGCTTACGAGTTCTACAGAATTGATAGCACAAGTGATGTACATAAAATATTTCAAATTCCTTCTATCTGGAGCTCTATTATGCATAATCATATGTTTCTTCTCCTTCTATGTTGGGGTGGGATTGGTTAGAGCTACTGTATACGTCCAAGCTGCTGCTACTTGTCTTGCAATGTCTGCAGCCAGTGGCATGAGTGGCACGAGGCTTCAGTTGACCAGAAGTCACGGATTAGCTTATCCTCATACGACCAGCAGTTACAAAGGATGCTCCGATCTCTTGGTTCTTGCCCATAGCTGCAGGTACAAGTCCTGGCAGCTGCCCTTGTGGTGCCCTCTGGATGACTGACTAGCAAAATGATCGGTATGCTGGGTGAGTGTGACAGAAGTAGACATGTGTACTGTGTGAGAAGATTCAATATGAGGGGTGTCTGTGCTGGATGATTATCTCCCCATAAAAAATTATCGGTTGACTTCTTGGCGACAGCCTCTCCAACCTCTGAGCATTTGGTAGGACTGATGTGTGGATGCCAGGGGATGGACGTGCAGTTGCTGATGCATGTGCAGGTCTTTACTGACTGGTGCCTGAGTGAGAGATGATGTACCAGCTGGTGGCGTGTCCACAGCTCGCAGCAGTTGGCGGATGGTGCACTCTTCACAGTCTTGAGTGTGTGTAATCGGTAACATTTTTTCACCAGATATTTTTAGTGGAAACGTTATTGTGGAGAAGGTGCTTTTGTTGTCAGATGTTAGTGCATAAAGTCCTTAGATATATATTTTTAGTACTATGAGCTATTTGTGGCAGAAATTTAATTCTTGATTTGCAAAATGTTTGTGTGTGATTATCTAATGCTATGAGAATGTTTTTATTATGTAGAGGTAACATTGTAATGTGGCTGTGGGTGTTTTAAGCGATCTATTCGACTCCTGTAAATCGTTAAACAATTAATTGGATAGGTTTGAGCAAATGGACTATTTCCCTCTATTTTCGATACCGAAATTGCGTCAGCTCTCACTTTATCCCCAGCATGAGCCAAGAGAAACACAGTATTCTAAGGATGGATGAAAACCTCTCTCTGCGTGTTTTCAGATGTTGTCTCACACACACAAACAGGAAGTAGCCTCTTGAGAGAGACGGAGACAGGAAGTAAGTCTGGATTTTCCTGATCAACAGAAAGCTACCACTTGATGCTCTGTTTGGGACTGTAAGATCATAGGAGGCTGACATTCGGTCTGTTGTCAGAAGTATCTAGTATCGTAATCTGTACTTAGGATAATACACGGTTTTTGACCTCCAAAGGCGGCGTCTGGACGACAGGCACACTTTTGGGAGACCCCAAACGGCGGCTACTGTACTGCGTTTCATTCTATTTGTCAGTGTTTGGATTTATTAAGTCATTGGAAGTGAGAGTGAGGGTGCAGACATGAGCTCTGCCCAAGTGGGGGGCTGTGTCTCCCGCAAACTGATTAAATAAAGACTATGCATTAATATGTTATTCACACTGATTTGAATTTTGTGTCATGAGATACTTCTTCGCCAGCACAGATTCAGTCCTTTTCTCGCCATTTTTTTCTGGGAGATGTGGGGAGGGAGGAAGCAAGGGGTGAGATGTGGGATGTTCTCTGGTGGTGGCATTGTGCACTAACTCAGTCGATCCCTACATGTCAAGGTGAGTACACACACACACACACACACACACACACACACACACACACACACACTTACACAGACACATACACACACATGGGTCTTCCAACAAGACAACGCTCTAAGTCTGCTGAGGTGTAATTACATAATTAGGATATGTAGTTGCTGGACAAGATAATATTTGGACCTTCCAGTCCAACAGCTCAGCACAGATTGAGCGTTTTCCAATTTAATTACTTCTTTTTGACATATTTTATGAGACCTGCATCTTCCAAAACAGCAGAGAATGATGAGTTTTTCGCACCAAATAAAAGAGAGATCCAACCCCTGCGAATTGATTTTTATAAATAAACAGTATGTCCTTTACTAGGTAATTGAATTTCCTGTCAAGGGGTCATTCCAGTCCAGTGCAGACCAAGTCTCTTTCTTGCCGGTTTCCAGTTGGGTATGGGGAGCGAAAGTGGGGGGAGGGCAGGGGAGGGCTGGGTGATTTCCCACAGGATAAGGGGGTGACATGGAAAACCAATGAACAGAATAATAGGTTAAGGAGGTTTATAAATTTGGTAACAAAGCAGAATGTAGTGAGAGCTGAACAATGGCTTAAGGGGAGGGGGGAGAGGGTGACATGGAACAGAACAATAACTTAAGTGAAGATTAGAATTTGGCAACCATGCAGAGTGGGGTGATTCCCTCATTCCATGTTGAATAAATTTGGCAACAACGCAAACTGGGGTAGTGGCACCATTCCATCTTAAATTTGGCAACAATGCAGTGTGGGGTGGTGTTCTCACTACCCTATTACTTATACTGTAAACACAAAGATCAATGAGGATAAACTGCCAATCTAGCTGTCAAAAGCAGTTCACGAAAAAGATCTACACAAATAGAAATTACATGACTCATAATAGTCCAGCAACAAATAGACAGCCAACAGTTTACTCGCTGATGCAATATGAACGTCTGTTCCAACTATGTGTAGGTATGTATATAAACTGATCTTTATGTACGATTTTTGTAAATATAAGTAGACTCACCAACTATAACATCTACAGGTTTACTTGAGAATGGCGCTAAAGCCAAGCTTGTAGTAACGTAGGAGCACTACTAACTCAACTATCTGCAGCTTGCCTAGAATAATTCATTATAAAATAATTATGTAACTTTATTTTTTCGAAGTGATAGTTAAAACTTTATGACCACATCTCTTCAGTTTACAGGCTGATACTCGAGGTGGACTATTGGAAATCAGCTTTCATTCGGGTTGGTAGAAAACCATTTGGCGACATTATCAGAGGACAGTACAACAAAAATCATCGCCTGGCGTCATTAATTTTGTGATCGTGATGCCATAAGAGACTGCAGAAACGTTTGGAATTGAGTATAGGATTTGTTGAAAAATAAAACCACTCCTGATCCGCTATAGAACAGGTTCATTTTCTTTCATTACTAGTGGCTATGCTGCTTCTGTGTTGCATTTTCCTGCAAGAGACGAGATGTAGTGACTGCTTGAGCCCTGATAGCGATTTGAACAGTGAAGTGAGTGGCATCCGAATAGAAACTAGACAGCTGCTCTTTGTAAATAGTATTTGTCTCAACAGTGAAGAACACATTTAAGATGAATCATCTCTCATATGGTTCGGTCCTGCCTGTGATTAGTGGTAACCCCATTATCCAGGGCTTCTTGAACTCTGAAAAGTAATTCTGTCAGCACATAATCGAAATACATTAAGGACAATAATTTCACAGTAGATATCTAGAATGAACAGTCTTGAGTTCGACCTTTTGTGACTCAAGATGGAGAAGAGTGTGACATTGTTACGTGTTAAGTAATACATAACAAGTAAATGTGGTTCTGTCTTGAGCAAACACGTTTTCTTGCTTTACTACCCATACATGCTTCAGAAAAGTTTCTCCATCTTCAGTGTGTTTTATTTATTATGTATTGATCAATGTACAAAGAATTTGTGCATTATGAAACTTACCAGTTTTTGAGATTATGGTATTTATGTTACTATGAGTATTAACTGAAATATTACCATGACTAATAAATATATACCTTCTTATTATATATTGGTGTTCACAAGTCTGTGTGATATTTGCAGCACAGCTATAATTATTGCCTTCCAATATGTCATCTGCAATTAATAACTTTTTATTTTTTAGACTTTATATGGTATTATCGAATCTTTTTCCTTTCTATTTCTATAGCACTATTGTCATTATATTATGTTATTTTATAAATAAAAATTCGCTGTTCTACTCTTTGATGGGCGTTTTTTTTTAGGTACAATACTATTTCTCGAAAAAATATATGTTGATTGTGATTAGGCTTCATGAAATACTAATTGAAGATGGGGAGTAGACTATGTTTGTAAATGTGTGTACTTACTTTTTGCAGATCTATTTTCGTGCTTGTACAGGGGTTTCATTGGAGTTTTCTAAGGCCAGAGAAATTGTGTTTACTCAAAGTAGAACCACATTTCCTTACTACGTTTTAGGAAGCAAACTCGGACAAGGAAAAAGCTTCGACCACAAAGTGATTGTTTAGCAATATTGTTATCTGTGGCTTTTCAAAGATGAGGACAGCAGTGACTGATCATCATATAGAAGAAAAAGAACACCTTTGGCGAAAGTGCGGATTAATGTGGACAATTTAAACCAAACCGTCTGTTTTTGCACACCACGAAAAACAAGTTCTCGTTGATAACAGGATTAACACATCACTAGTGGGCTCAATCATCACCCAAAAACACTTACATGGAAATAATTGCCAGATGATAGGAGACGAAACGGTGACGTAAGTTCAGCAGTGAAGTAAGACTTCGGCTCATGGGTAGGATCCTGAGAAATCAACATTCATCTACGAAGAAAATAATGTAAAAAGGACTTATGCAACACAAATGCATGATGTGTCGCATCAAACTGTGGGCATGGAACGTAGGTGGGGGTTGTGTGGGCATAAACAAAATGTAAATCCAATTTATTAAACATTATTCGAGGGCTATTCGGAAAGTAAGGAACGATAGGTCGCGAAATGGAAACCACAGTGAAAAACAAAACTGTTTTATTTGCAACGGTTAGCTACCCCTTCCAGGTACTGCTCTACACAGTCGCCGCTGAGACTTAGACATCTGTCATAGTGTTGTACCAACTTTTCAATTCCCTCGTTATAGAAGACAGCCGCCAGTGCTTTCGACAATTTTGTACTCTGGACTACAGCTTGTTGTCTGTACCAAAATATTTTCTTCAGTTCATTTGAGCAGAGATGAACCTCAGGGGTAGCCAATTACAGGCTGTATTATGGGTGATCAAACACTTCCCATCGAAAACGCTGCTGGAACGTCTTCATTGCCCCTACAGAGTGAGGCCGACAATTGTCATGTAGAACGAACTGCATGACAATTATGTTATGTGGATTGCATAGCTTCAGGCGAAATCTTTCGCCAGGCCAATATACTTGGCGGGAGACGCTAATTTCTAGCCATCTTTACATTCTCATTGTGAGCTCAGAACTGAAAAGAGCGACATGATGCGATCGACAGGTGTACAAAACACAATGCCCAACGCATCTGTGCAAAGCTTCATCAGATTTTCACTGTATTTTCCATTTTGCGACCGATCGTTCCTTGCTTTCCGAATAACTCTTGTAATAACCCAGAGTGCATAAACGAGAAGGAATAAGCAAGGAAACGACAGTCAGTTATAAAAAGACACTAGAGCTCAAATACAATAATACACTATGAAATACTTGCTTCGCTGGAATTATTTAAATTTACAAAAGGGCCATGGATAAATAACAATGCATATAGCAACAGGAGTACACAGATACCCAGTGAAGGATTTTTGCCCGGTACCCAGTTATAAAATCCACTCAACCAAGGACAACACAGTAAGTTATCAGTCACCATTATTACACCCTGTAGCTAGTATGACAAACTTCGTCATAAGGATGGTTTCATCAAACAGAGCTCTCCTCTACAAATTCCAGGGCCAACAACGGCCTTGTTGTGTTTAGCAAACTTACTCTCCTGGTGACGTAAGTGGGTCAGCACTGATGGAACCGTGTGAGTGACGATATAGCACTAGTGATGGATGGATGGAGAGGGTTGTATGGGCGCACGACGGCAAGGTCTTGAGCGCCCGCTCAGTAACAAACTGAGATGGGTGTCAAGAAAATACTCAGAACAGTAAGGTAAAACAGAACGTAAAACACGGGTAACAAGCTTGGAAAAATATGTGCCTACCCACACCAAAGCGTGGGACGAAGCATGCCGTCAGCAGTAAAACATTGACAACATAGGAAGAAAGTGGTAGAGGGAGCTAAAACAATATAGCAGATGGAAGTTGGCTGGCTGACCGCAAGGAAAAGAGGGAGGAGCCAGCCACTTTGCAGTACACTAAAATCTCCAGTCTAAAAGTTTAGGCCAGAGTACAGACACATCACAAAACCTTAAAACCCTTGACGCACAGGGCAGATCTCCATCAACTTGTGCTTCCGCCCTTGCATCACGGTATAAAATGCAGTCTGTGGCGGACAGAGAAGTGCACACCACAAGCATCACAAAATGGGGAATTCTCCCGCGGTAATAGAAAGCTATGTGTGAGAGGACAGTGCCCGATCCGAAGACGTGTGAGGGTCACTTCTTCCCTCCTCAGCAACTGGCAGGAGGAACGCCACGGCCGAGTTGTTGACTTCACCAATCGCAGTTTATAGTCACCACAAACACATTCTCTTCTGTCACCAGAAAATTCTCACCAGCAAGCAGTTACTCACTCCCAGCTGCGCCATGGTCCATTGAAGCATGGGGCCGAGTACCATCCATTGCTCGGCTCCAGGTGGCTGTACCTGTGCTCCCACTTGCTGGTAAGGATGGGAAAAACTGAGCGGTTAGAACCAATACTGGTATTTTAGATCTAAATAACGAATATTTTTCGGTATTTGTTGGGGCTCAGTCATACGAGATGTTTTTATTTTTTACTAATAACCGGGTAAAAAACCGAAATATCAATTAGACGTAGCGAAAATGCTAAATTTTTTTCTTTTCTAAATGAAACTGTTTTAAAGAACGAGTAATTTTGTTCGAAAAATTTGCATAGTTTTGAAATATTGCGTTATTATAGAAAATGGAAAAAGAGATCAGTGCTGTTGTAATAACAGGGCAAACAGAAACGAGTAACAAACAGATGGCATAAGAATTACTAGATCACTGCTGAGACTATAATACAATGCACCCATTACCATGGGGCGTTGTCTATTAGATGGCATGCATGTACATGCAGTGTACAAGGTTTTCCCCATCTGGTCTATATGCTAGTTTCTCACTATCGTCGTCCAACATCAGTTGTATTACAGAATGGCACCATCTCTAGTCTGAAAGTATTTTGTAAACTGCTGTATCAACGAAGTATAATGCTTCATTTACTTCAAAAGATTAAAAACGGGAGAAGCGACAACCGTCTTGCTGTATAATAAAGTGAAGAGCCAAAGAAACCGATACAATGTCTAATATCGTGCAGGGCCCCGCCAGCACGCAGAAGTGTCGCAACACGACGTGGCATGGACTTGAATAATGTCCGAAGTAGTTCTGGAAGGAACTGACACCATGAATCCTGTAGGGCTGTCCATAAATACCTAATAGTACGCGAGTGCGGAAATCTCTTGTAAACAGCACGTTGCATGGCATCCCAGACATGCTCAATAATCATAATGTCTCGGGAGTTCCGTGGGCAGCGGAAGTGTTTAAACTCAGAAGAGTGTTCCTGGAGCCACTCTGTAGCAATTCCAGACGGGTGAGGTGTCGCAATGTCCTGCTGGAATTGCCCAAGTCCGTCGGAATGCCCACTGGATGTGAATGGATGGAGGTGATTAGACAGGATGCTTACGTACGTGTCACCTGTAAGAGTCTGAGAGTTGGCAATACTCTCTTAGGATGTAAAGGTTGGCTACAGCGCGCATACACAAGCTCTGGAATCTAAGATATTGTTGTCGCGCCTCGCAGCGCACGGATTAACTAGTGGCAGCTTTGAAGCCAGTGTAGGAGCCCGCCTGCTGTGGTGCGCGCGTGTGTTGGGCGAGGGGTCGTCGCTGACCTGCCGTGCTGCCGTGTACGCCAGCAGCGACACAGGATTTGGTATTTAGTTCATATTTTTTATAATTTGCAGCGTGCTTATTAATTTAAAGAAAAGGGTTTGTGTATGTGCGTAGCAGCAGACGGTAATTTTGATAATGATAGGAGTTGAATTCTTAAGGGAAACCATTGTTAGATTAAGTATTGATTTTTGTCATTGATTTCTTTTGTAATTGTCAGGGAATTGTTTCACTATGTATTTAATTGCGAAGTATTTCAGTCTGTCTCAAGAGTTTGATTAATTTGCAATATTGCTTTAATGCCACTGGAGGCAGATTTACATACGAAGCGATTGTTCAAAGAGCTTCTAGCGTTTTGTTAATTGAATGAGAAAGAATCGCTTTCAGAATATAGTTTTTTGTTTGGGTTATCATTTATCGAGTTTAGATTTGACCAAATTGTTTCTCTTGAATTATATGTAGTTGTAGTAAGCAGCAGCAGCCGCAACCGCAGCAACAGCAGGAGCCGTCATACAGAACATCCATTGCACTCAGCATGAATCATAGGTTTTTTATGTTTTTGTTAAATAATGGAGTGCAGCAGATCAAGCAGTGGCAGCAGAAAGACCAAGTAGGTTATTTGTTGCACACAGGACCAATAAAAAAAATAAGTTTTGGCGATCTCTGTAATAGTAAAGTTAACAAGAGTAGAACCACGAGATTTTCAGTAGAAAACACGAGTTAAGAAGAAGATAGAGCTAGCCACTTGTAAGTCGTATCTAGACATATCGGGGATCCCATATCACTCCAACTACACACGCCCCCCACCATTACAGAGCCCCCACCAGCTTGAACAGTCCCCTGCTGATATGCAGGGTCCATGGATTCATGAGGTTGTCTCCATACCTGTAGACTCCATCCTCACGATACAATTTGAAACGAGACCCGTCGGACCAGGCAATATGTTTCCAGTCTTCAACAGTCCAATGTCGGTGTTGACGGGTCCAGGCGAGGCGTAAAGCTTTGTTTGTGCAGTCGTCAAGGGTACACAAGTGAGCCTTCGGCTCTGAAAGCCTTTATCGACGATGTTTCGTTGAACGGTTAACACGCTGACACATGTTGATGACCCAGCATTGAAATCTGCAGCAATTTGCGGAAGGGTTGCACCTCTATCATGCTGAACGATTGTCTTCAGTCGTTGTTGGTCCCGTTCTTGCAGTATCTCCTTTCAACCGCAGCAATGTTGGAGATTTGATGTTTTATCAGTTTTCTGTTATTTACGGTACACTCGTGAAATGGTTGTATGGAAAAATCCACATTTCATTGCTACCTCGGAGATACTGTGTCCCATCGCTCGTGCGCCGACTGTAACACCACTTTCAGACTCGCTTAAATTTTGATAACCTGCCATTGTAGCAGCAGTAACCGATCTAACAACTAAGCTAGACACTTGTTGTCTTATTTGAATATGCATGCCTATACCAGTTCTTTCCGTGCTTCAGTGTAAATGGATAGACCTTAAAACTCAACAGTCAATTCATAGTTTACAATAAAAGTAGAAAATAGATCTGCTGTCTGTGTCTATATACGAGGGCAGTTCAATAGGTAATGCAACACATTTTTTTTCTCGGCCAATTCTGGTTGAAAAAACCGTAAATTTCTTGTGGAATATTTTCAAACATTCCCGCTTCGTCTCGTATAGTTTCATTGACTTCCGACAGGTGGCAGCGCTGTACAGAGCTGTTAAAATGGCGTCTGTAACGGATGTGCGTTGCAAACAACGGGCAGTGATCGAGTTTCTTTTGGCGGAAAACCAGGGCATCTCAGATATTCATAGGCGCTTGCAGAATGTCTACGGTGATCTGGCAGTGGACAAAAGCACGGTGAGTCGTTGGGCAAAGCGTGTGTCATCATCGCCGCAAGGTCAAGCAAGACTGTCTGATCTCCCGCGTGCGGGCCGGCCGTGCACAGCTGTGACTCCTGCAATGGCGGAGCGTGCGAACACACTCGTTCGAGATGATCGACGGATCACCATCAAACAACTCAGTGCTCAACTTGACATCTCTGTTGGTAGTGCTGTCACAATTGTTCACCAGTTGGGATATTCAAAGGTTTGTTCCCGCTGGGTCCCTCGTTGTCTAACCGAACACCATAAAGAGCAAAGGAGAACCATCTGTGCGGAATTGCTTGCTCGCCATGTGGCTGAGGGTGACAATTTCTTGTCAAAGATTGTTACAGGCGATGAAACATGGGTTCATCACTTCGAACCTGAAACAAAACGGCAATCAATGGAGTGGCGGCACACCCACTCCCCTACCAAGAAAAAGTTTAAAGCCATACCCTCAGCCGGTAAAGTCATGGTTACTGTCTTCTGGGACGCTGAAGGGATTATTCTGTTCGATGTCCTTCCCCATGGTCAAACGATCAACTCTGAAGTGTATTGTGCTACTCTTCAGAAATTGAAGAAACGACTTCAGCGTGCTCGTAGGCACAAAAATCTGAACGAACTTCTCCTTCTTCATGACAACGCAAGACCTCACACAAGTCTTCGCACCCGAGAGGAGCTCACAAAACTTCAGTGGACTGTTCTTCCTCATGCACCCTACAGCCCCGATCTCGCACCGTCGGATTTCCATATGTTTGGCCCAATGAAGGACGCAATCCGTGTGAGGCACTACGCGGATGATGAAGAAGTTATTGATGCAGTACGACGTTAGCTCCGACATCGACCAGTGGAATGGTACTGTGCAGGCATACAGGCCCTCATTTCAAGGTGGCATAAGGCCGTAGCATTCAATGGAGATTACGTTGAAAAATAGTGTTGTGTAGCTAAAAGATTGGGGAATAACCTGGTGTATTTCAATGCTGAATAAAACAGCCCCTGTTTCAGAAAAAAAATGTGTTGCATTACTTATTGAACTGCCCTCGTAAAATGTTCTTCTCTGTTTGTAGCCCTTGAAAACGGTCAAATTAACACGAAAAATACAGTTTGTCAACCTCAGTTTCCATCCTTTAGCACTGAGTACTCGCAATATCCAAATTGTGGCACTATCCCTGGT